>NW_024070209.1:45382946-45602264 GCF_014754425.2 Oryx dammah | reverse complement strand
GCTTTTGAATATGCTATCTAGGTTGGTCATAACTTTTCTTCCAAGGAGTAAGCGTCTTTTAATTTCATGGCTGCAATCACCATCTGCAGTGATTTTGGAGCCCCAAAAAATAAAGTCTGACACTGTTTCCCCATCTATTTTCCATGAAGTGATGGGACTGGATGCCATGATCTTCATTTTCTGAATGTTGAGCTTTAAGCCAACTTTTTCACTCTCCACTTTCACTTTCATCAAGAGGCTTTTTAGTTCCTCTTCACTTTTTGCTATAAGGGTGGTGTCATCTGCATATCTGAGGTTACTGATATTTCTCCCGGCAATCCTGATTCCAGCTAGTGTTTCTTCCAGTCCAGCATTTCTCATGATGTACTCTGCATAGAAGTTAAATAAGCAGGGTGACAATATACAGCCTTGACGTACTCCTTTTCCTATTTGGAACCAGTCTGTTGTTCCATGTCCAGTCCTAACTGTTGCTTCCTGACCTGCATACAGATTTCTCAAGAGGCAGGTTAGGTGGTCTGGTATTTCCATCTTTTTCAGAATTTTCCACAGTTTATGGTTATCCACACAGTCAAAGGCTTTGGCATAGTCAATAAAGCAGAAATAGATGTTTTTCTGGAACTCTTTTGCTTTTTCGATGATCCAGTGGATGTTGGCAATTTGATCTCTGGTTCCTCTGCCTTTTGTAAAACCAGCTTGAACATCAGGAAGTTCACGGTTCACGTATTGCTGAAGCCTGGCTTGGAGAATTTTGAGCATTACTTTACTTCATTTTCTTCAATTTTTTTATTTTGGAAAAGTTCAAACCTATAAATGTTGCAAAAATAATACAATATACCCTTTACTTTGATTTTATTTTTAGCCTTTTAATACGTTTTCTCTATAGATAGCTAGATATATTTGTGTGTGTGTGTGTGTTTGTGTGAGTCACTCAGTCATGTCCGACTCTTTGCAATTCCTTGGACTGTAGCCTGCCAGGCTTCTCTGTTCATAGGATTCTCCCAGCAAGAATACTGGAGTGGGCTGCCATTTCCTTCTCCAGGGGATCTTCACAACCCAGGGATCAAACTCAGGTCTCCTGCATTGCAGGCAGGTTCTTTACTGTCCAAGGTACCAGGGAAGCCCCTTGATTACATATAATATGAATATATACATGTACATATGTATAAATATATGTGAATGATAAATATAGGCATATGTATACACCTATATTTATAGGTATATAGATATATACACTGACATTTTGTTTCTGAATTATTTGAGAATAAGTTACATTTCTTATTGGAATTTATCCCAAGGCACTTCAATGTTTTTCTCCTAAAGAATTCTTATATATTATATATCATAATTCTTATATATTGAGCAACTTCTCTCTCTCTTTTTTTTTTTTTGCTAAGCCATGTGTCATGTAGAATACTAGTTCCCTGACAAGAGATGGAACCCATGCCCTTGGCAGTGAGAGCTTGGAGTCCTAACCACTGGACTACAGGGAAATTCCCTATAATTCTCTTATATTAACTCAGTATCACCATCAAATCCAAGACATTTAATGTTTATTCTCTAACATACCAGTGTCTCAGGGGTAGAGAGTCTGCTTGCCAGTGCAGGAGATGAAGACCCCTGGGTTCGATCCCTCAGTCAGGAAGATCCCCTGGATGGAGGAAATGGCAACCCACTCCAATATTCTTACCTGGGAAATCCCAGGGACAGAGAAACCTGGTGGGCTACAGTCCAAGGAGTCACAAAGAGTCGGACAAGACTGATCGACTGAGCATGTACACATGCAGTCTATGTTAAAATATCCCAAGTCACGCCAATATTGTAATGCCTTGGAGATAATCCAGCAATGCATCTTTTGTACCAGTCCCTGAACTTTTTCTCTTTCATGACACTGGCATTTTTGAAGAGTCTGAAATGGTTGTTTTGCAGATGTTCCATGTGGATTTGTCTGAGGTTCCCTCTTTCAAGTGGGGTCATGAGTGAGAGGCTTATGGTACTGCTATGGAAACATACAGTTGTGGAACCTGAACTCTGAGGAGTGTGGGGACAGAGCAGACTCTCTAAGAGACTCTGGGCTTAGCTCAAATATGAATGATGAGATGAAATTAACTAAACACACTGGCCATTGGGAGCAAGATCACTCCACACCCAGGTACAATGATATGGCCTCTAGAAAGAGCAAGGGGGCTCAAGGAAATGACAGGCTGGGGAAAATGATGCCTTTAGTTCTGGATGGTGAGTGTTCCCTTTGAAAAATCTGAAGAGAAGTCCATATAGTCCAGGACTTCCCTAGCGGCACAGTGGATGAGAATCCACCTGCCAATGCAGGGGACACGGGTTTGGTCCCTGGTCTGGGAAGATTCCACATGCTGTGGAGCAACTAAGCCCATGCGCCACAACTACTGAGCCTGTGCTCTAAGGCCCATGAGCCGCAACTACTGAGCTTGCGCACCTAGGACCTGTGCTTCACAACAAGGGAAGCCACTGCAATGAGATGCCCAAGCATGGAGACAAAGAGTAGCCCAGCTCGCCAAAACTAAAGAAAGCCCGTGTGGAACATCAAAGGTCCAGCAACAGTAAAAAATAAATTAATTTAAAAAAAAAATTCAGGTAGTCAGGGGAAGCCTGTGGCAGAGATCTGGACTCAAGGAAACCATCTGTGACCTAATGAGTTGTTTGAAATTCTCTATAACAAATTACATCCTTGTAGAGAGTACAGGATAGAAGAGGCCTAGTTTAAGCTTTGAAGAATATCACCAGGGGTGGGAGCAGGTGAAGGGATGGCCAGAGAGACAGGAGGAGGCCTGCAGAAGACGTAAAGAAAGACATGGGAATATGAATTTCAGGGAATGAGGAGCAAGGTTAAAGGTTCTCTGACATTTGTTAAAATGGTAAAAAAAAAAAAAAAAAGACTTTCCTAGGAATATTGCAACAGGAGTATTGCAATAGGGAGAAATATCTGACTCAACTCTGAACACACCAGGACAAGGGGGATTTATAGCCAAAAGGCAGCTTGAAGGGCTCAGTGGATAGAAAATGACTGAGAGGAGACTTCAAAGGATTCTTGTTAAACTGACAGCAGAATTCTTGCTGCTAAAGCAGGTGAAGGACATATGTATCAAAGGTGGGGAATGAGGAAGTTGATCACTTGTCAAAAGTGAGGGCTCAGTGCAGTGCTCAGTCACACCCAACTCTTTGTGACCCTACAGATTGTAGCCTGCCAGGCTCCTTTGTCCATGGGATTTAACAGGCGAGAATACTGCAATGGGTTACTATTTTCTTCTCCAGGGGATCGAACCTAAGTCTCTTGAGTCTCCTGCATTGGCAGGCAGATTCTTTACCACTAGCACCACCTGAGGGAATTCTCCCTAAATTAATTCAGAGGATTCTTTGCTAAGACTGGGCAGTGCAGAATGGACATAGGATGGCAGCCAAGGTTAAGATTTAGTCAAGAGAAGGCCTGGGAGAAACTGACTTAAGTTTTGTTTTGTTTTGCCATTTGCATGGATGGACCTAGAAATTACCATACTAAAGACTCACAGACACAGAACAGACTTGTGTTTGCAAAGGGAGAGGAGAGAAAGGAGAGGGTTGGACTGGGAGTCTGGGGTTAAGTAAGTAAGTAAGTAAATATGGAGAAGGCAATGGCAATCCACTCCAATACTCTTGCTTGGAAAATCCCATTGATTCAGTGGGTTTTCATAGCAAAGAATCCTCTGAGGAGCCTCGTAGGCTGCAGTCCACGGGGTCACTAAAAAGTCGGGCACCATTGAGCGACTTCACTTTCACTTTTCACTTTCATGCACTGGAGAAGGAAATGGCAACCCACTCCAGTGTTCTTGCCTGGAGAATCCCAGGGACGGCGGAGCCTGGTGGGCTGCCGTCTATGGGGTCACACAGAGTCGGAAACGACTGAAGCGACTTAGGAGCAGCAAGTAAGTGTTAGTTGCTCAGTCGTGCCCGACTCTTTGCAACCCCATGGACTGCAGCCCACCAGGCTCTTCTGTCCATTAGATTTTCCAGGCAAGGATACTGGAGTGGGTTCCATTTCCTTCTCCAGAGGATCTTCCCAACCCAGGGATTGAACCCTGGTCTCCTGCACTGCAGGCAGATTCTTTACTGACTGAGCTACAAGGGAAGTCCTGTTTGGGGTTAGCAGATGCAAACTGAAACTGACTCAAATTTGATTAAGGAGAGAGTCTTTGTCAGAAGACAACCAGTCACAAGTGACCAAGACCAGGACTGAAAGGTACTTACTGCATGTGGGGGTCACTGTGGCCTTAGCCAGAGCTGTATAGAGTGTGGGGATATTTTTCAAATGGTTATATGTATATACATACTGAAAATACTTAATTTTAAATGTCATTTTTTATATCCATACAAAGAAATATTATGTAGCCATAAAAAGAATAAGAGACTTATTTAGATACTTGGGTTTCCCTGGTGGCTCAGACAGTAAAGAATCTGCCTGTAAAGTGGGAGACCCAGGTTTGATCCCTGGTTCGGGAAGATCCCCTGGAGAAGGAAATAGGAACCCTCTCCAGTATTCTTGGCTGGAAAATCCCATGGACAGAGGAGCCTGGCAGGCTACAGTCCATGAGGTCTCAAGGAGTCAGACACAGCTGAGCACACACACACACATTTCAGTTCAGTGCAGTTCAGTTCAGTTCAGTTCAGTTGCTCAGTCGTGTCCGACTCTTTGTGACCCCATGAATCGCAGCATGCCAGGCCTCCCTGTCCATCACCAACTCCCGGAGTTCACTCAGACTCACGTCCATCGAGTCAGTGATGCCATCCAGCCATCTCATCCTCTGTCATCCCCTTCTCCTTCTGCCCCCAATCCCTCCCAGCATCACAGTCTTTTCCAATGAGTCAACTCTTTGCATGAGGTGGCCAAAGTACTGCAGTTTCAGCTTTAGCATCATTCCTTCCAAAGAAATCCCAGGGCTGATCTCCTTCAGAATGGACTGGTTGGGGACTCTCAAGAGTCTTCTCCAACACCACAGTTCAAAAGCATCAATTCTTCGGTGCTCAGCCTCCTTCACAGTCCAACTCTCACATCTATACATGACCACAGGAAAAACCAGAGCCTTGACTAGCCAGACCTTAGTCGGCAAAGCAATGTCTCTGCTTTTCAATATGCTATCCAGGTTGGTCATAACTTTTCTTCCAAGGAGTAAGCATCTTTTAATTTCATGGCTGCAATCACCATCTGCAGTGATCTTGGAGCCCCAAAAAATCAAATCTGACACTGTTTCCCCATCTATTTCCCATGAAGTGATGGGAGCAGATGCCATGATCTTCGTTTTCTAAGTGTTGAGCTTTAAGCCAACTTTTTCACTCTCCACTTTCACTTTCATCAAGAGGCTTTTTAGTTCCTCTTCACTTTCTGCCATAAGGGTGGTGTCATCTGCATATCTGAGGTTATTGATATTTCTCATTTAGAGACTCATAATGGAATGATTACCAAGTTAAATTTTTAGGTGGAAAAAGATGTAGAGATTAACATACTAAGTGAGGTAAATCAGACAGAGAAAGACAAAATATCACATGATATCACTTATATGTAGATCTTGAAAAATAATACAAATAAACTTATTTACGAAACAGAAATAGACTCACAGACATAGAAAACAAATTTGTGGTTACCAAAGGGAAAAGTGGGGGAGAGGGAGGGATAAATTAGAGGTTTGGGATTAACATACACACACTATTATATATAAAATACATAAACAACAAGGACCTACTGTGTAGTACTGGGAACTATATTCAATAACTTGTGATACCCTGAGACAGAAAAGAATCTGAAATATTCTTATATAATTGAATCACTTTGCTGTACTAAAAATAATACAACATTGGAAATCAAGTATACTTCAATAAAAATTGTTTATTTTGAAAAAAATGTATAATATTAATAATTTAGCATTTCCATTAAAAAAAAAAAGAAGATCAAAATACACATACAGGGACTTTCCTGGTGGTCCAGTGGCTAAGACTCCAAGCTTTCAATGCAGAGGGACCAGGTTTGATTCCTAGTCAGGGAACTAGATCCTAAATACCACAACTAAGACCCAACACAGCCAAACAAGTATTTTTTAAAAATACACATACATACATGTGGGAATGTGCATTTACTGGTGTATACATAAGATGCTTCTTAAAAGATACACAAGAAACTGATAGCATAGGTTTCCTCTAAGGAAATGAACTTGATGAAGCAAGGGTTCAATTTGCATTTTATTGGACATCTGTTCAGATGACAATATAAGGAGATCTGTCTCCTTTTTTATTTATTAATTTATTTTTGGTCATGCTACATGGCATGTGGGATGTGAATTCCCTGACCATGGATGGAACCTGTGCCCCCTGCAATGGAAGTGCAGAGTGGTAACCACTGGACCACTGGGGAAGTCCCTGTCTTTGTTTTTAAATTATATGCATCCCATTTTTTGTCCAATGTTTTCAAGTTTTCATTATTGTGAATTAGATTTCAAGATGTGTTCTTGTACATTCACACGTGTACACTCATGATTTTTTTTCCCCCTTTTTGGCTGCATGGCATGGCATGTGGGATCGATCTTAGTTCTCTGACCAGGGACTGAACCCACATCTCCTGCATTGGAAGCACAGAGTCTTAACCACTGGACCACCAGGTAAGTCTGTGTATACTCAAGATTCTGTAAGCATAAATGCTTACAAATGAAACAAGATACTTCCACACTGCCTTCCAGAAAGGCTGTTCCAGGCCAAACACCTCTCCCTTCCACACCAGTGTGTTTCTAGTACTGTACCTATTCTATAGCCCTGTGCATTGTCCACAAATTGTGCAGGGTACCTTTGTGGCAAAGACAATACTGAGTGCTCACTTGCTTTGCCTCCAGCACAGACAAGTAGGCCCCATTTCCCTGCATCCCTTGCCATGAGGTGAGGCTGAGTCCTGGTTAGTGGCAGTAAAGATATACACCAGCACTTGCACAACTGGCTTCTAAAAATCCTCCCCATGATCAAGTTTCTCTCTCTCTCTTCCTTCATCTGCTTGACCTGTGCAGAAGTTCAAGTGGGGAGCTCTCCAAGCCCTAGAACATTAGGTTGAGCAGAGAAATAAACTTTTACCAGGGGACTTCCCTAGTGGTCCAGTGGTTAAGCCTCCACACTCCCAATCAGGAGTCCCAGGTGGGCTCCTTGGTCAGGGAACTAGATCCCACATGCCACAAGTAAAAGTTCACATATCACAACAAAGAATGCTGCAACTAAGATGTGGTGTAGCCAAATAAATAAATAAAAATGATTATTTAAAAAGGGATTATGGATATATTAATGTTTAAAAAAGAACTTTACCATCTCTCATTGTTGTCCGCTCCCCTCTCTCTTCCCTGGGAGTTGATCCCATGCCCTGGACCTAGAACCAAGTCTTTGCTCTAATGTGAACTTCTCAGAGGGTATTCCCCACCACCTAACCTAGCACAGCCTCCTGCCCCCTGCCCTATATATCTGAGCAACTTTGAGGGACATGGCTGTCTTCCAAGGTAAGCTGATAATTGCACTTCCAATGACCCTTCTTCCCTAGATGATGGTGCAACCTTGAAAAACTGGCTGGAGCCATTTAGGGCAGAGGTGAGGGAGAACAGTGGTCAAATACTGGGCCCCGAGACCTCAGCTCACCACTCCACCACCACTCTGGGGCCCTGAACCTCACCAGGACAACGCTGGCCACGTTTCTCAGGCTAAAGTCCTTAGAGTAGTCTCTGAAGCCCTACACCATCTGGGCATACTATTCCTGAACAAAGGAGGTGATCAAAGCATGGTGATCACCTCCTTCATTCATTCTAAAATATTTATTGGGGGACTTCCCTGATGGTCCAGTGGTTAGGGCTCCAAGTTTCCATAGAAGAGGTCACCAGTTCCATATTGGTTAGTGCATGCGGGACTCCACAGGCCTTGCAGTGTGGCCAAAATTAAAATTAAATTAAATCAAAAAAGTAAAATATTGGGGCTTTTCTGGCGGTCCAGTGCTTAAAAATCCACCTGCAATGCAGGGGACACAGGTTTGATTCCTGGTTTGAGAAGATCCCACATGCCGCAGGGCCATGAAGTCCACGCACTGCAACTACTGAGCCTACGTGCTGCAGTTACGGAAGCCTGAGTGCCTAAAGCTTGTGCTCCACAACAAGAGAAGTCACTGCAATGAGAAGCCGGAGCACCGCAACTAGAGTAGCCCCTGCTCTCAGCAACTAGAGAAAGCCTCTTGCAGCAACAAAGATCCAGCACAGCTAAAAACAAATAAATCTTCAAAAAAAAACACACCAAAATATCTATTGAGCATCTACCAGACATTATTCTCAAGCCTTTCGATATACCAGTGAACAGATAAGACAAAACTTCCTTCCTGTTCAAGTGGGAGAGACAGAGAATAAGCAATAACACTAATAAGTAAGGTAGGTGAAGAGGTAATGGGGCTTCTCCATTGGCTCAGCAGTAAAGAATCTGTCTGCTACGCAGGAGACATAAGAGATGTGAGTTCAATCCCTGGGTTGGGAAGATCGCCTGGAGGAGAAAATGGCAAACCACTCCAGTATTCCTGCCTGGGAAATCGCATGGACAGAGGCGCCTGGAGTGCTATGGTCTAAAGAACTGGACACGACTGAAGCAACTGAGCACACACACACACATGCACAAACATGTGAAGAGGTGATAAAGGGAAAAGAGCTGGTTATCTGAAGCACAAGGCAAGAGGTAGGTTAGGTGTCCATGCTAAGTAGGGTGGTAGGAAGGTGACATTTGAGAAGAGACTTAGAGGTGACAGTCATGTGTTTCTCTGTGAGAAGGTTCCCAGTAAAACAATGAAGTAAAGGCCCTGAGGCAGGGGCATGCCTAGAGCAGTCCAAGAGCAGGAAAGAGACCTTGTGGTTGGAAACTTGGCAGGAAATGAGGTCAGAAGGAGTGAGTGAGGAGAAGGGTGCCCAGATGGCCCAGGGCTTCGGAGGCTACTCTGGATTTTGGCTTTTGCTCTGAGATGATGTACATTTGCAGTTTTAGATGGGGAGGTGACAGATATTCTGACTTACATGTTTAAACGATCCCCTTTGGGGACTTCCTGGCAGTCCAGTGGTTAAGACTCCCAATGCAGGGGCCACAGGTTGGGTCCTTGGTTGGGGGACTAAGACCCTACATGATGCACAGCACAGCCAAAAAATGTAAAAAATAAAAGGATCCCTCTGCTGCTGCTGCTGCTGCTAAGTCGCTTCAATCTTGTCTGACTGTGCGACCCCACAGATGGCAGTCCACTAGGCTCCTCCATCCCTGGGATTCTCCAGGCAAGAACACTGGAGTGGGTTGCCATTTCCTTCTCCAATGCATGAAAGTGAAAAATGAAAGTGAAGTCACTCAGTTGTGCCTGACTCTTAGCGACCTCATGGACTGCAGCCTACCAGGCTCCTCCGTCCATGGGATTTTCCAGACTGGCCATTGTATTAAGAACACACTCAGGGCAGGAGGAAGGAGTAACTGGGTAGAAAGGACATGGAAATCCAGCTTTGAGGGATGGTGGCTCTGCTGGATTTGGGAAAAGGAGATGCTGAGAGGTAGTGGGATTGTGGATATATTTTGAGGAAGGAGTCAACAAGATTTCCAAACACATCGGACACTGGGTGTGAGACAAAAGCAGGGTCAAGGAGGCTCCCAAGGCTTTTGACCTGAGCGGCTGGAAGAATGGATCTGCCTGATTTAGGAAAAGCAGGAGTAGAGTAGTTTTAGGAGCAGAATCAAAGGTTCAGCTCTGAACACTGTAATACTGAGATGTTTCAAGACATAAAATGGAAATGTGGGTAGGCAATGGATATGCAAGTCTGGAGTTTCGGAGAGATGCCTGAGTGGAGATTAAATTTCAAAAGCTGACCACCTGCCATTGTTTGATTTGGCTATATTCCTTGGGGGATCTTAGCTGATCAGGGACTGAACTCATGCCCCCTGAAGTGGAAGCACGGAGACCTAACCACTGGACCACGACCTAATTCCCCAGTGGTTGCTGTTGCTGTTTCTCCCCCAATTGATAATTTGTGACTCAGAGTAATGAATCCTCCTTTGCTGCCTCACTCTAATGCAGCTTAAACGTGTAACTTCAGTACACTGCAGTTGTATGTGAACAGTCTTAGCAGATTAATTGTGCTTTGCACTGGGACAGTGATGGTTTAATTTTTAACATTGTGAATATAGTGACTTTGTTTCCTAGGAGTCAGGATAATGAAAATGAGAATGATTATAATAACAATGTCATGGACTTCCCTGGTGGTCCAGTGTTTAAGACTCCTCTCTTCCACTGCAGGAGGCATGGGCTCAATCCCTGATCCAGGAACTAAGATCCCATGTGCTGCACAGCATAGCCAAAAAAAAGAAAAAAACCCCAACAATGCCAACATGATCCAGATAGCACATAAAATACAGACTAAATTTTATGTGGGCTTCTGAGGTGGCTCAGTGGTAAAGAATCCACCCACCATTGCAGGAGACACAGGTTCGATACCTGGTTCAGGAAGATTCTCTGGAGAAGGAAATGGCAACCCATTCCAGTATTCTTGTCTGGGAAATCCCATGGACAGAGGAGCCTGGGGGAATACAGTCCATGGGGGTCACAAAGAGTTGGACATGACTAAGCACGATGCACAAATGGAAGGACACATATAACTGAATTAGGAAAGTAAGTAATCAAAATAGATCAGACTGTACACTGTACAGAAAAGAATGTGGGATTGCACATGGTGGAAAAGAGTATCTGAAAGCACATGTGGAAATTGAAACTCACAAGTTCAGGATGAGATAGGCAAGTTCTTCTAAATCTAGCAAAAGTGCATTTGTTTTTCTCCCCAAAAGACATCAAAACTCAGCTGAAAACAGCAGCCACTAAATTGACACAAACAAGCACAATTAGTGCATTGTTCCCTTGGCTGTTCTATGAAATTGAGCAGAATTACATTTCCTCATTCAGATACTGCAACTAAAATATCTTGTGGGTGAACAAAAGGGGAAATGCTAAAGCATAACAGATGTGCTGGATCCTTACAGTGCAAAACTGATTCCAGCAGCTCTCCCCAATGATCCCACGTAGCACACAGACTCGGCCAAGGCAGGGCAGCCACAGCAAATGTTCCCCTAGTGATTAGATTCTTTGATTTGAAAACTGGAGTTTCAAATAATCTCTTTAATTTCTACCAAGGTTGCCTTGAAATTGCAGAAGACAAACGATTGCTGATCTCTTATTAGATACAAACTGGTGGTGGTGGTTTGGTTGCTAAGTTATGTCCAGCTCTTGGGACCCCAAGGACTATAGCTTACTAGGTTCCTCTGTCCATGGGATTCTCCAGGCAAGAATACTGGAGTAGGTTGCCATTTCCTTCTTCAGGGGATCTTCCCAACCCAAGAATTGAACCCAGTTTCCTGCACTGCAGGTGGATTCTTTACCAACTGAGCTACCAAGACTTTGTTTACTAATCTGCATATTTGGCAGAAAATGCAATTGTAAATTTTGGCAAATCCCATTCAGTGTATAAACTGCTTACCAAAGAAAATGAAAAGATGTTAACTTGCTAAGTATCCTGGACATATTTTGCTAAAAAGAGATGTGATTACTTCCCTGTGATATCGAGGCTTTCATAATGCACATATTTGTCATTTTGCCACTTCCTCAAAATGTTAAGAATTAAATGAGATTTTTTTCTTTTTCTTTTACTTTTCTATTACATAAAATTCACTTTGCCTTGAAACTCTACTCTCAACAGGCCCACATCACACTGATTCCTTGTGTCAGGCCAATGTGATGACATCAAGCTAAACATTCTCTCAACAAAAGCTTTGAAAATGGAATCTTGAGGATTCTGTTTTACCAGTAAGTGAAAGAAAACAAGACACCCTAAAGACTGCAGGCAGTTTACGGAATTATTACTGGAAAAGGAAGCAGAAAAAGCAAAACTATTAAATACTGTATCATCAGACAGGAAGAAATATGTCATTATTTTTATTCTGTATAGGTTACATCCCACATGCTAGTAAAGTAATGCTAAGTAATGTTCAAAATTCTCCGAGCCAGGCTTCAGCAATACGTGAACTGTGAACTTCCTGATGTTCAAGCTGGTTTTAGAAAAGGCAGAGGAACCAGAGATCAAATTGCCAACATCTGCTGGATCATGGAAAAAGCAAGAGTTCCAGAAAAACATCTATTTCTGCATTGTTAACTATGCCAAAGCCTTTGACTGTATGGATCACGATAAACTGTGGAAGATTCTGAAAGAGGTGGGAATACCAGACCACCTGACCTGCCTCTTGAGAAATCTGTATGCAGGTCAGGAAGCAACAGTTAGAACTGGACATGGAACAACAGACTGGTTCCAAATAGGAAAAGGAGTATGTCAAGGCTGTATATTGTCACCCTGCTTATGTAACTTCTATGCAGAGTACATCATGAGAAATGCTGGACTGGAAGAAACACAAGCTGGAATCAAGATTGCTGGGAGAAATATCAATAACCTCAGATATGCAGATGACACCTCCCTTATGGCAGAAAGTGAAGAGGAGCAAAAAACCTCTTGATGAAAGTGAAAGAGGAGAGTGAAAAAGTTGGCTTAAAGCTCAACATTCAGAAAACAAAGATCATGGCATCCGGTCCCATCACTTCATGAGAAATAGATGGAGAAACAGTGGAAACAGTGTCAGACTTTATTTTGGGGGGCTCCAAAATCACTGCAGATGGTGACTGCAGCCATGAAATTAAAAGACGCTTACTCCTTGGAAGAAAAGTTATGACCAACCTAGATAGCATATTCGAAAGCAGAGACATTACTTTGCCAACTAAGGTCCGTCTAGTCAAGGCTATGGTTTTTCCGGATGTGAGAGTTGGACTGTGAAGGAGGCTGAGCACCGAAGAATTGATGCGTTTGAACTGTGGTGTTGGAGAAGACTCTTGAGAGTCCATGCAAGGAGATCCAACCAGTCCATTCTGAAGGAGATCAACCCTGGGATTTTTTTGGAAGGAATGATGCTAAAGCTGAAACTGCAGTACTTTAGCCACCTCATGCGAAGAGCTGACTCATTGGAAAAGACTGATGCTGGGAGGGATTGGGGGCAGGAGGAGAAGGGGACGACAGAGGATGAGATGGCTGGATGGCATCACTGACTCGATGGACGTGAGTCTGAGTGAACTCTGGGAGTTGGTGATGGACAGGGAGGCCTGGCATGCTGCGATTCATGGGGTCGCAAAGAGTCGGACACGATTGAGTGAGAACTGAACTGATAGGTTATACATCTACTTTAAAAAAATATTTACTTTTGGCTGTGCTGGGTCTTCAGGGCTACTCTTCGTTGCTGTGCCATGGCTTCTCTTATTGCGGGGCACAGGGGCTTCAGTAGCTGTGGTGCATGGGCTTAGGTGCTCTGCAGCATGTGGGATTTTCCTGAACCAGGGATCAAACTCATGTCCCCTGCCTTCACATGAAGATTCTTATCCACTATGCCATGAGGCAGGTCCTATATCTACTTCAATTGGTACTATTTTATTTGCCGTCTTCTTTTTTAAAGTCTCGCATTTCTATATGCTGAGAACACACATGCTTCCCTGGACCAGGTTTCCTGTGGCTTGCACACTGCCAGGTACAGACTCTTTGAAGTTGCTCTTTTTCTTCCTTTTTCCCATCTGCATTTCCCCCTTTTCCTTGCCAGCACCTCACACTGCTTCATCGCAGTTACCATTTTATCCTCAATGTTGTCTTACTGGGAAGTCAGAGATTATGCTTTGGGGCTATCTACCCATGCTTGGCAGCCAGCACAGCCCAGAGACGGTGTCCAGCCCTTGGCCCTTGGGAGACTCAGGAGGGTGGGTTGCCCTTATTGCACAAACTTGTCTATGTTCTTGACACTTTTTTTACTGCTTAATGCTTTTTAGAGTGACACCTTTTCCTTCTGACTGGTTGAACTGACACACCTTGCATCCCATAATTTCTGGCCCATCAGAGGAGGAGGAAAGGATGTTATTTGAATCTTGCCTTATTTGTATGTCACCACCTCACTGGTAAATATTCACTGTGTTAAAAAGAAATACTATCGTGGGCTTCCCTGGTGGCTCAGTGATAAAGAATCTGTCGGTCAATGCAGGATACACGGGTCTGATCCCTGATCCGAGGAGATGCCATGTTGTGGCGCAATTAAGCCCATGTGCCACAACTATCGAGCCTGTGCTCTAGAGCCTGAGAGCCTCAACTATTGAATCCACGTGCTGCAACTACTGAAGTCTAAGTGCTCTAGAGCCCACACTCCCAAACAAAAGAAGCCTGTTCACCACAACTAGAGAGTATCCCCCCACTCACTGCAACTAGAGAATGCCCACACAGCAACAAAGACCCAGCACAGCCAAAAATAAATAAAGTTAAAAAATACATATTGTGACACTCATGGGCTCCCAGAATCTGCAAATTCTGTTTTATCAGGGGGTTCAGAATAGGGTCAAAAACTTTCAGAATCTTATTTCCAAGCAAGTTAGTGTCATAAAATGTAGTCCATCAAAAATTAGGAATTCCACCAAAGCAGTGGCTCTTGATTGCGTATTGAAATCAATTTTGAAATTGGTATTTAGAGACTTTCCTGGCAGTCCAGTGGTTAAGACTCCAGGCTATCAATGCTTAGGGTATGGGTTTGATCCCTGGTTGGGGAACTAAGATCCCACATGCCTTGAAGCCAAAAAAAAGAAAAAGAAAAAAAAAAAAAAATCAATGTCTGGGTCTTTCCCCAGGAGATTCTGATTAAACTGGTCTAGGATGTGGCAAAAGAACTTTTTTGAAAAGCAGCACATTTTATGATAAAAGCTAGCTTGCTTTCTTTCAAGATTGCCATTTCTTGAGAGATCTGGCTTCTATTTGCACATATTCTGCCTGAAAGTTTTTGATGGTATAAATGAGGTGTTTATCCTTTGAAGATAAATGCTAACTGAACTATTTATTATCATTCACACAGTGAACGATTATCAACTAAGTATGTTCAGTGACAAGCACAAAATGCTCAGTTCAACCATCAGAGATGAAAATAATGATCCTTGAAGATGCTGCTTCCTGGTTCACATACTCCTGCCTCATCACCTTCACACTTCTTTGACTGGAATTCTGCCTCCTCAGAATTCTGAGCATTGTCAGCTCACTCAACCACTTTAGCATCCACACAAGTTCCCTCAACATTGCTGCCTGCCCTTCCCCACACTCTTCCCAGTTCTTACCCGCTTCATGCCCACCATTTCTCATTGGCCTCCTGGGTTGACTATAGCTGTTCCTTGTGAACTGAGTCAAGCATTTTGAAGGCATTCTTACTATCTCAATACTCCCCCCAACAGAGGCTGTAGTGTGATATGGTGATGGCGTCAGGAATGACAGGCAGCAAAGCTGGTCAGGATAATGGTAGCTGCTGATAAGGCAGCCATGACAGACAGGAGCAACAGCAGCTGTGGCCACAGAAGTGAATGGTCACAAGGTGGAGACCACTGAAGAGAACTGTGGGTGAGGCAGCCAAGACAGCAGCTCTCTGCTGGAGAACTCTCTACAGAGCTCGCCCCAACCAAGTGTGTGGCAAGCAGGAAGCGGCAGGAAATTAAAAACCCAACCCTTGAAACTTTGTTGGTGGCCCAGTGGTTAAGACTCCACACTTCACTGCAGGGGCCACGGGTTCCATCCCTGATTGGGGAACTAAGATAAAAATAAAAACAAAGCCCATCCCCTTAAGCAGCCCTCAATCAAATAAATGGTGGGGGTTGGTGTACAGACACCCTCACCACTTGAGTTCGAAACCTATTTCCGTCACTTCCCAGATTTCCAAGAGGATGAAGCTGTTGTCCACAGTGGTAACTTGCTTGCTAATGCACCTCTGATGAGCTGCTTTTCCGTCTGTCTCATTCCCCATACTCTTTTCAGTGCTTTCTGGGATCATCTCCCAAATCCTTGTCCCAACGTTTGTTTCTGGGGGAATCCAAGCTAAGATAATGCATCATGAACTCAGGATTATGATTCAAGCACATATGGCACATAACAAAAACAGACCCTATGCCAAGCCATAAAGTCTCAATATCTTTCCAAAAGACTGAAATCATATAAAATGTGTTCCCAGCTCAACTGCAATTAGACAAGGTAACCAGAAAAATCTCTATGTTTAGAAATTTAAAAACATAATTTTAAACACCTAAGTGGTATCAGTGAAAAAAGCAAAATAGCTATGCTTTGAGGAAACTTAAGTGTGTATATCAGAAAATGGAAAAGGCTAAAAATCAGTGAGCTAAACATTTAAAAAGTAGAAAACAAAATTAAATCCAAGAAAAGAATTTAATAATAAAGAAGAGATTTAAATTAAAAACAAATATAGAAAGTGGGCACCAACAAAGCCAAGAGTAGATTCTGTGAAAAGATTAATAGATAAATTCCTGTCAGGACTGACAAAGAAAAAAAGGAAGAGGGCACAAATAACCAACATCAGAAATGAGAAAGGGAACGTCCTTGGTAGTCCAGGGGTTAAGACTTTGCCTTCCAGTGCAGGGGATGTGGGTTCAACCCACACTCAGTGTGTTCCAGCTGCATCTTGGCTAAACAGAAGCAATATTGTAACAAATAAAGACTTTAAAAATGGTCCACATTAAAAAAAAATAAAATCTTACCCAGAGCCCAGGTGGGAACTAAGATGCCACAGCCAGGCAGTGCAGCCAAAAAAAAAAAAAACAGAAATGAAAGAGGGGCCTTTTATTATAGATTTGATGACCTTTAAAAAATAAGGATAAAAAAAACCAAATTAATAGCAATTAAAAAATTCAGATCATGTGAAAAATTCCTAGAAAATATATTTTACCCAGACAGATACAGGAATAGAAACTGAAGTTTCTGTGGGCAAATATAGGCAAAAATTCTTTGCAGGCAAATGCCATCAAGAGGCAGTCTTCCCTCTCCCTGCGCCTTTAATCTGGGTTGGCCTCAAGACTTATTTGACTAATAGAATGTGGTAAAGGTGGAAATTTTTATATTTTGCTCTCTCGGATCCGAGTAAAAGTAAAGTGTTAGTTGCCTAGTCGTTTCCAACTCTTTCCAACCCAATGGATTACAGCCCTCCAGACTCCTCCATCCATGGGATTTTCCAGGAAAGAATAGTGGAGTGGGTTGCCATCTCCTTCTCCAGGAACCCTGAGACTCACCTATTAGGAAGCTGGTCCAGCCTGTTAAAAGAGAGGCCCCTTAGAGATATTCTAAAACAGTCTCCACCTCCACATTGTTTGTTCTTACCACTTCTTTTATTCACTTGGAGAGAACCCCACAGCACCTTACTCAAGTAGAGAGGGCTAGGCTGAAAACACACACAGATCTGACGGCTCAACCTACAGCCCAGGGAAACTGAAGCTGGGAACAGAAAGACACCGAGACCCACACCACCCTTTCAGGAACCACAGGAAGGGAGAACAATCCACTCTCCACTACCTGGGTTTTCTTGTCTGGGTCTCACGGCGTCAACCTTGGCTGCACAGGACTTCCACCCTGGCTTCTAAGCCAACTAACAACACCCTTTGTTTCAGGAATCAAATCCCCTGGAGAGACTCCCGGCTCATTTTTCCAAGCCAGAGTGTAAGCTTTAGGATCTGGTCAGCACTCCGACATGAGTCCCCTCAAAAGAGAAACAACTTATCTGAATAGTGAAGCTGGGTGCGGACTCTGGACTTGCTCTCTCCCGCACACCTGCCCATCTGCCCTTTAGGACTTGCCTCTGCAGGAAGACAGATCAACCAACTGTGCCAGTGGAGCCTGTGATCCTGAAAACAAACACGGAGAAGCTGCAGTAGCCACAGCTGGCACCTACCCATTCCCTGAGCACGCTCATCCTGTGTGCTGAAGGCTGCTCACTTCATTCCCTGCTGCCCTCTGCTCAGGGTTCTTCTGCTGGTGGGAGGGCACCTGGCTACATACAGGGCAGTCAACGCCTGTGAAAACATCCCTCAATGTCAGATGGGGAGCTGGTGTACATACACCCTGATTTCCTTGCCCCTGGGAAGCGGAAACTGAGGGATGTTCTTTGCTCTCTCCCGGAAGTCGCAGGTGGGACAGAGCCTCAGGAATAATTGGCTTGATGATGCACCTTCCTGTCTACTCCCTACTGGTGTTCCTGGAATCACGCCCCCCAAATACTACCTGCATTCAAATTCACTCCTTTGTTGTTGTTTTAATAGCTCAGTCGTGTCTTGACTCTTTTGAGACCCCGTGGACTGTAGCCTGCCAGGCTCCTCTGTCCATGGGATTTTCCAGGCCAGAATACTGGAGTGGGTTGCCATTTCCTTCTCCAAGGAATCTTCCTGAACCAGGGATTGAACCAGCGTCTCCTACCTTGGCAGGAGGATTCTTTACCACTGAGCCACCAAGGATACCAGGGTTAGACCCTGGAAGGATGGAAACCATCACAGAAGAGAAGTCCAGGGCGGCAAACCCTAAGCCACATCCTTCAATGCAGATGTTTTCAATACAAAATCAAGTATTTTTCACCTACATCGCCTCATGTCCGTGTCTATCATCCAGCTGGTTCTGAACTCAGGCGGCAAGGAGGTATGTTATTTATTGTCCCCAAAGCCTCAAGGAAACACTCAGTGAAGACCTGGTAAATGCTAGAGTTAAAGGGAGAGAGAGCTCTTCTCCATATCCGTGCAGCAGGAACCAGGAAACAGATGTTGGCAGAGCTAAGGACAGAAGAGGGGTTGTCTTAACCCTGGTGAACAGTTGGCATGGCTTGGCCGGTGCCCCAGGACCTCTTTGGTACACTAGGTTAAGGTGGGGAAACAGGACCCCCTCAGGTGCTGAAGGCAGGAGTCAAGCCTGGTATACAGTCTTTATACAGTCTTTATTGTGAATCTTGATGTCCAGGGAAGCCAGGCCCACATGCAGGGCCCTCAGGACTCCACCTGGCCATTCTTCAGGGGCGGGAATATCCTGTGGCCCATCACTCGTCGTTTTCCTACAATCCGAAGGGTCCTCAGGAGGCAGGAAGTGGGTGTGCCTGAGAAAAAAACACATCAGCATCTACCAGCACCTCTTGTGTGCCTGGCTGGCCCTGGGACCATGCTGGGGAGACTGTGTAGACACAGCAGAGGCTGCCCTGGCAGAGCTCAGACTGGAGGGAAAGGGCATCAGGTGATGACCTCAGTTGTCTGTCATGTGAACACCTCGGGAGCAGGGAACTGTCACTGGGGTCAGAAATGCAGCGTTCTGTTGAGTTTACAGAGGACCTGCTGTGTACATACAGGATTGTGACAGGTTCCAGGGACCCAGCAGTGGACACAGACACACATCTCTGACTCCAGGGAGGACAGATAACAAGTGAACAAAAATTCGTTAGCTGATAAATCCCATGAAGAAAACTATGGACTTCCCTGGTGGTCCAGTGGTTAAGAGTCTGTACTTCCAGCTTCCACTACAGGGGGTACGGGTTAGATCCCAAGTCCGGGAAGTAAGATTCCACACGCCCCTCAGACAAAAAAAAAAAAAAGAAAAAGAAAAAGGAAAGGAAAGAAAAGACAAAATAACTACAGCTACATCAGGGTGAAGAGCAGAGGTGTGTGGAGTGTGTGTGTGGTGGTGCAAGTAGTACTTTATGCTGTCAGCTAAGCTAATACGAGATGTCTTTATACTGTGTTATACTAAATGAGTCTGTGCGTTTGCTATTTTGGAGACCAGAGAATACAGGAGGCCCGAATCTCAATGCCCCCATCAAAGAGGAAAAGCTACAACTGGGATGTTAACACAGGGCAGGAAAGGACACTGAGGAGGAGCTGGGTGTGGGGTTAATTACTCTGAGTGCACTGGAGAACCACCTGGCTTTAAAGGAGATGTGACCCAATTTCTGTTTTTAAAAGCTCCTCTGGATATCGCTTATGTATGGAATCTAAAAAATGGTACAAATGAACTTATTTACAGAACAGAAATAGACTCACAGATGTAGAAAAAAACTTATAGTTACGAAGAGAAAAAGGGAAGGGGGGGATAAATTGAAATAAAACAGATTGTGTGTGTGTGTGTGTATATATATATATACACACATACACGAAAAAATCAGTGATAGTCGCTCAGTTGGTCCAACTCTTTGCAACCCCATAGACTGGCTCCTCTGTCCAGCCAAGAGAGAAAGCTGGGATTCTGTTCTCAATGTGGATCGGAAGCTGCTGAAGAACTTTAGACAAAGAGGTAATGTGATCAGTTTTCAGTTCCTAAATATTCTCTCTGGCCACTGCATGGAGACAAAGTAAGAGGGGGGCTTCCCTGATGGTTTAGTGGTTGAAAAACTGCCTTGCAATGCGAGGGACACCAGTGTGATCCCTGATCCAGGAAGATCCCACATGCTATGGAGCAACAAAGCCTGTGGGCCACAACTACTGAGCCCATGCGCTGCAACTACTGAAGCCTGAACATCTAGAGCTTGTGCTCTGCAACAAGCTCGCCACAGCCAAAACCTCAAAATAAATAAATAAATAAATAAATCTTTAGAAAGGCAAGAGGGGACTCAAGGAGACCAGGGAGAAGGCTGAGGCAGGTCTCCTGGCGGTGGAGGTGGCTGGACTAAAGCAGGGGCTATGGAAGGGGTGAAAGAGGACTGTGTTCCAATGTCCTGGGGTCAGGACGCATGGTGAAGCTCTGTGTGGGGCTGAGGGTGACTCCCTGGTCTTTACTCTGAGCAAGCAGAAGGATGATGGGGTGGGACAAACTGCTGAGCCCCATCTTACCTCCAAGGTGGAGGGTCTGTGTGTTGGCTGCACCTGCTCTGCACACTGCAGGAATCGGCGCACATGCTCCGCACAGTTGCCCACAGCGGCCTCATTCTGTCGAAGACATTCCTCAAAGGCCTTGAAAGGCTCTGAACAGGCCTGACGGATCTGACGGATGATTGGGCTGTGGGACGCAGGGCATTTCAAGCCAGGGAGACTTCCACTACTCTGCCCACCCCCACTGCCCCGTACCTGCCCTCACTCACTGGGCGGATGTGCACTGGGCAATGCTCATCTTGAGATGGTGACAGTCTCGCTGCCATGACTCCGGTTTGGCTGCCACACACTGGCCATACTGCTCCAGCTCCCGGCCGCAGTAGCGAGCAGTGATCTCCAGGGCCGCCTGCCTGTGGGACACGATAAACTAGGAAAATTCCAGGCAGAAGGCAAGAAAGGGAGCACTCAGGGGCAGGTACTTGGCCCATTTTGTTCACGGCTGTAGCCCCAGGGCATATAGCAGTGTTCAGTATACAGTGAGTGTTCAAAAATCATTTGTTGAATAAATGAAAGTGTATCTGTGTACCATCCCATTTTAGATACTGTAGAGGACAACCTATTAGTGGCTCTTGTTTTTTAAAAGCATCTGCTTATACCAATGCATCCAATGAAAAGATTGAGACACAACAGAACAACTGAAAAACATGCCTATACTTTTACTGTTCAAGCATTCATATTTGTACACTGCATTTAGCTATTACTATTAGGAAAGAAAAACCATGATCATTTCTAAACCTAAACTAAAATTTAAAATTCTGTTCTTAAAGGCTTTCTGAAAAGAAATGACACGTTTTTACTGTCACATCAAAAAGATGGTTCTACTTGTTTGTGACCTTTCCTAAGATAATAAACAATAAATAAGAAACGCTTTTTTAAAAAGGGAGGTAGTTCTGATCAGAGTCAGGAGTGGGACTGGGGTCTTGGGTAAATCTGAAAAGTTTAAAGAATCCTGGAAAAGGGCCAGGGAGTAGAGAATTAAGCATGAGCCCTGAGGATTATGGAGCAGGCTGGAAGCTTCTGGGGAGACAGTGAAGGCCCTGGGAAAAAAAAAAAGTCTGATCATCTAAGGCAGGTTTTAAGGGTCCTGGAAGAAGGGTCTTGGGAGTCCAAGCATCCCCCAGTTTAGGCCTGGAAATCATGCAGAGAAGTCTTAGGGCCTTAGGACTAACACCTAGAATTCTCCAAGAGAACCTGGGAGCCCTAAATGAGTTTGAAGGCCCTAAAAGTGAGGTTTAGAGGTCCAAGTGGGTGACCTCTTGGGTCCTGGGGAAGGGTCTCTTGACCGAGGGTCTTAGCGATGAAGCCTGAAGACATGGGTACTGAAAGTGAGACCTGAAGCCCTGGGGCGGATTTGGGGGTCCTGGGGCAGGTCTCAGGGTCCTAGGGGCATGACCCCTGGGTTAGGCCGGGGCTCTGGGGTAAATCTGGAGGGTTCTACAATTGAGCTTTTCTCACTCTCAGGAACACGGTCTGGAAATCCAGAGTGAGATCAGAGGTGTCTAGGAACAAGTCTGTGGGCCTTATAGGTGAAGTCTGAAGTACTGGACAGATCTGAAAGGTTCAACAGGTACAGTCAGATGATCCAGGGGGAGGAATATGGAGCTCTAAGGACAGGTTTATTAAAAGTCCTAGAGCTCCTGAGAAAAGTCCGGAGTGGTAGGGTTACAGGGTGAATGACCAGACCTGGGGTTTCAGGGGCAAAGTTTGGGGTATTAAGAGACTGGACCCGAAAGGAGTGGAATTTAAACGCTCAGAGGGCTCTGTGAATACGCAGAGAACTGGGGTCTGTGAAGGACAGAGCTGAATCCTGAGGCTCGAATCTTCAGGGAACAGAGAAGTCAATCCTTCCCGAGGTCCTGGCCTACGTCCAGAACACTGGGGAAGACGAAGAGTACGGGGGTAGGAAAGGGGTAGGCGACCCAGCTACTCACATCTTGAGGCCGATGCTGGAGGAGGATCAATGAGGGAGAATAGTTCCGCCTTTTCCGATATCAAGTTGTCATGGCGGCGCCCAGCCTCCTTAACTCCTATTTTCGGTCGGTCGCAAAGCAGACAGGAAATCCCCTTCCCATCAGGCCCAAACAGTCATGGCGGCGCCCTGCGTAGCGACTTCCGCCTCCGGCCGGCTGGGTAGTTGACGCCCTTCTGTTTCCGGCTTGCCTTGGCTGCGTGAGGAATTCCCCGGAAGTACTGGGAAGTATCGCGGTACCTCCGCCATACTGTGCAGATTTGCGGGACGGTGGTACTTCGCCGTCGCCGATCGCTCTCTAAGCCTCCCGATTGGAGCTGGTGGCGAGCAGCTTCCGCTGCTGCGACCGCTCAACATGCTGCTGTTCGCTGCTTGGTTGGGCTCTGTGGCTGCGTGCTGCTGAGCGCTCCGACGCGGAACCTAACCCCTGAGGCCGCGCTGCACCTTCTGTCTGCGCATGCGCTCGTCCGCTACTCAGGAGGCTGGTCCTGCGCGTGGCTGAGTGGGCGGGAAGGGGGAAATCACCCCAACAGCTGTACCAGGAGACCTGGAAGTCTCCGTTACTCAAGCTGGGTTACCCAGGCTGTGACCGCTACCCGGGGCATACACTCTGAATCTAAGGACGGAAGTTGAGTTTTCATCTCGGGTCCCTGCCGCCATGGGGAAGTTAGTTACTTCTCTGTAATTCTTCATGTTATGACTATTTCCGCCTCCTCGGTGTGTCTTCAGGTGTGGAGGCTCTGTGTGAGTAATCCCTTGGGTTTGAGCGTCAGTCCTGCTCTCTCGTATACAGAGGTGTTCCCAGCCAAAATGAATGTAAAATGTAGTTAATCATAACGTCTAAAAGAAATAATAGCCGTTTGTGAGCAAGTGACAATTGCTTGGGCTTCCCTGGTGGTTCAGCGGTAAAGAATTCACCTGCAATGTAGGAGACACAGGTTTGATCCCTGGGTCAGGAAGATCCCCTGGAGGAGGGCACAACAACCTATTCCAGTATTCATGCCTGGAGAATCTCATGGATAGAGGAGCCTGGCCGGCCACATCCCGTGGGACGCAAAGAGCCGGACACACTGAGCAACTGAGAGATGCACACGTTTAGTGTGCCTGACAATTGCCTGGAGTCTCAGAATATTACCCAACTGAAACAGCACAGTTCAGATGGGGCTGGAACCTATGGACTGGGATTTTAACCTAGTCTTTTAACAGATTGCTCACCTGGTCTCAGGATTTAATGAAGCTCAAGTTCTTTATGTCTCTTCACAGAAACAATTCATTGAGAGACAAAGTGTTAAGTAGAGTTATTTCCAGAGATGCACACTCTATAAGCAGAATGCGATCCTTCTCAAAAGGGGAGAGCAGCCCTGAAATATGGGGTGGTTGATTTTGGGGGGCTGGGTAATTTCTTAGGCTAAGGAGTAGGAGGATATTCCAACTATTTGGGGGAAAGGGGTGGGGATTTCTTGGAGTTAGGCCACCACCCACTTTTTGCCCTCTTGTGGTCTGCCTTAGAACTGTCATGGGGCTTCCCAGGTGGTGCTAGTGGTAAGGAATCTGCCTGCAATATAGGAAATGCAGGTTCCATCTCTGGGTCGGGAAGATACCCTGGAGGAGGGCATGGCAGCCCACTGTAGTATTCTTGCCTGGAGAATCCCATGGACAGAGGAGCCTGGTGGGCTACAGTCCATGGGGTCACAGAGAGAGACACGACCGAAGCAACTGAGCACAGAACTGTCATGGTGCCAGTGGGGTGTCATTTGCATGTGCTAATATATTTACAATGAGTGTATCACGGGGGCTCAAAGTCTATTGGACGTTGAATTCCTCCCTCTTGGGCCTAGTTGGTTCTAACTGGTTTTTGTCATACTGACAACAGCTATGCTGTTCATTTAATTTTTGGCCTTGACACACAGCTTGCAGCATCTTAGTTCCCCAACCGACCAGAGACAGAACAACCTGGGCCCATGGCAGTGAAAGCACCCAAGTCCTAACCACTGGACCACCAGGAAATTCCCAGGGAATGGGTTTTAAAGACAGGGTGAGGGAGGGAGTTGTGGGCTGTGTGATCAGTTCTGGACATTCTTTTAATTGGTTAGTGGTGAGGTAACCAGGAGTCAGTGTCATCAGCCTTCTGGTTCCAATCAGTCGGTTTCATTTGCCTCAACCTGGTGTGGGTTTTGGTATCTGCAAAACAGCTCAAAGGGTATGGCTCAGAATATTAACTATAGCCATGAGGAGGAACTAAAGGTCCTTAGCTTTGTTTAATGGCTAAGCAATTTTGTCTTGTTTGACTTACCCTTTCTGCTTTTTCTCACTTCTCTGATTAAATTTACTCTTTGGAACTTGGGGAAGACGTAAAAGGCTGAAGTTTTACTATAGACAAGAGGCAGGTAGAGGACATGGGGTGGGAGGTCTGTTCTGAGAAGGCCCCATAGCATCCTGCTTGGTTGCAAGTGTGCTCGACTGTAAAGTGGGGACAATGACAGTGACATTTTTCACATAAGACATAGTGCATGTGAGCAGTTGCACGAAGCCTGAAAGAGGAAGGGAACAGCATCAGCATCTCCTCTCTTTGGCTTCAGATGTAGACTAAAGTCTCACATTCTCCCTTCCTGGGAGAATGAAATCTTAAGCTGTTCCCATGCCCTCTCCCTGAGTCTTATCCCAAAGTCTAGGTAATAGCTTCCTCTCAGGAACTGGTTCAAATGGCTGGGCTTGTACGTAGGTACAATGGAGACCTCAACAGGAGACCCCCCACCCCGCCCCCAGCCCCTTTGGGAGTGTGATATTCACGCCTCCAAACTTCTAGTTGCCTTTTGGTCTGTGGCTCAAGAATGTAACTGACTTCCTCTCTAGGGATCAAATGTAAGGGAGACCCAAGTGATCATGGGGTTTGGAGTGAAGCAGAGCTGGGTTTGAACTTGAGCTCTTGGAGAATGCTTCTCTTTGGGTTTCAGTTTCCTCGTGACATGTTTCAGGATACCTTTGGAAATAGGAACTTAGATGACATATACCAAGCACCTGGTATGGAGCACTTGGTATTCTCTTTCTAGCCTCGTCAGAGTTTGTTTAGTTGCTAAGTTGCGTCTGACTCTGGGACCGCATGGACTGTGGCACGCCAGGCTGCTCTGTCCTTCACAATCTCCCGGAGTTTGCTGAGATTCATGTTCATTGAGTCAGTGGTGCTGTCAAATCATCTCATCCTCTGTTGCCCACTTCTCCTTTTTCTTTCCATCCTTGCCAGCATCAGGGTCTTTCCCAATGAGTCTGCTCTTCACATCAGGTAACTAAAGTATCACAGCTTCAGTTTCGGAATCAGTCCTCGCAGTGAATATTCAGGGTTGATTTCCTTTAGAATTGACTAGTTTGATCTCCTTGCTGTCCGAGGGACTCTCAAGAGTTTTCTTCACCATCACAGTTCAAAAGCATCAAATGTACAGGGTGACAATATATAGTCTTGATGTACTCTTCCTAATTTTGAACCAGTGGTTCTGTGTCTGGTTCTAACTGTTCAGCATGGTTTAGTCACTAAATCGTGTCCAACTCTTGTGACCCCATGACTGTAGCCCACCAGGCTCCTTGGTCCATGGAATTTCCCAGGCAAGAATACTGGAATGGGTTGTAATCTCCTTCTCCAGGGGATCTTCCTGACCCAGGGATTGAACCTGGGTCTCCCACATTGCAGGCAAATTCATTTTGGATTGAGCCACCAGAGAAGCATCAGTTCAGTTCAGTTGCTCAGTCGTGCCTGACTCTTTGTGACCCCATGAATCTCAGCATGCCAGGCCTCCCTGTCCACCAACTCCTGGAGTTCACTCAGACTCACGTCCATCGAGTCAGTGATGCCATCCAGCCATCTCATCTTCTGTCGTCCCCTTCTCCTCCTGCCCCCAGTCCCTCCCAGCATCAGAGTCTTTTCCAGTGAGTCAACTCTTCTCATAAGTTAGCCAAAGTACTGGAATTTCAGCTTTAGCATCAGTCCTTCCAGTGAACACCCAGGACTGATCTCCTTTAAGATGGACTGGTTGGATCTCCTTGCAGTCCAGCACCACAGTTCAAAAGCATCAATTCTTCGGCGTTCAGCCTTCTTCACAGTCCAACTCTCACATCCATACATGACCACAGGAAAAACCATAGCCTTGACTAGATGGACCTTTGTTGTCAAAGTAATGACTCGCTTTTTAATATGTTATCTAGGTTGGCCATAACTTTCCAAGAAGTAAGTGTCTTTTAATTTCATGGCTGCAATCACCATCTGAAGTGATTTTGGAGCCCAAAAAATTAAGTCTGACAGTTTCCACTGTTTCCCATCTATTTGCCATGAAGTGATGGGACCAGATGCCATGATCTTCGTTTTCTGAATGTTGAGCTTTAAGCCAACTTTTTCACTCTCTTTCACTTTCATCAAGAGGCTTTTAGTTCCTCTTCACTTTCTGCCATAAGGGTGGTGTCATCTGCATATCTGAGGTATTGATATTTGCCTCTGAACTGTTGGAATTTCCTAAGGTTCGGAGAAGGCAATGGCACCCCACTCCAGCACTCTTGCCTGGAGAATCCCATGGACAGAGGAGCATGGTGGGCTGAAGTCCATGGGTCTTGAAGAGTCGGACACGACTGAGCGACTTCACTTTCACTTTTCACTTTCACACATTGGAGAAGGAAATGGCAACCCATTCCAGTGTTCTTGCCTGGAGAATCCCAGGGACGGGGGAGCCTGGTGGGCTGACATCTATGGGCTCGCAGAGTCGGACACGATGGTAGCAACTTAGCAGCAGTAGCAGGAGCAGCAAGGGATGAGAGGTATCTTTTGTTTTGTTAAGGAGGATCACACCTCAGTTCAGTTCACTCAGTAGCTCAGTCGTGTCCGACTCTGCGACCCCATGAATCGCAGCATGCCAGGCCTCCCTGTCCATCACCAACTCCTGGAGTTCACTCAGACTCACATCCATCAAGTCAGTGAGGCCATCCAGCCATCTCATCCTCTGTCATCCCCTTCTCCTCCTGCCCCCAATCCCTCCCAGCATCAGAGTCTTGTCCAGTGAGTCAACTCTTCGCATGAGGTGGCCAAAGTACTGGAGTTTCAGCTTTAGCATCATTCCTTCCAAAGAAATCCCAGGGCTGATCTCCTTCAGAATGGACTGGTTGGATCTCCTTGCAGTCCAAGGGACTCTCAAGAGTCTTCTCCAACACCACAGTTCAAAAGCATCAGTTCTTCGGTGCTCAGCCTTCTTCACAGTCCAACTCTCACATCCATACATGACCACTGGAAAAACCATAGCCTTGACTATACGGACCTTAGTCGGCAAAGTAATGTCTCTGCTTTTGAATATATTGTCTAGGTTGGTCATAACTTTCTTCCAAGGAGTAAGCATCTTTTAATTTCATGGCTGCAGTCACCATCTGCAGTGATTTTGGAGCCCTCAAAAATAAAGTCTGACACTGTTTCCTTGTTTCCCCATCTATTTCCCATGAAGTGATGGGACTGGATGCCATGATTTTCGTTTTCTGAATGTTGAGCTTTAGGCCAACTTTTTCACTCCACTTTCACTTTCATCAAGAGGCTTTTTAGTTCCTCTTCACTTTCTGCCATAAGGGTGGTGTCATCTGCATATCTGAGGTTATTGATATTTCTCCCAGCAATCTTGATTCCAGCTTGTGTTTCTTCTAGTCCAGCGTTTCTCGTGATGTACTCTGCATATAAGTTAAATAAGCAGGGTGACAATATACAATCTTGAGCTACTCCTTTTCCTATTTGGAACCAGTCTGTTGTTCCATGTCCAGTTCTAACTGCTGTTTCCTGACCTGCATACAGATTTCTCAAGAGACAGGTTAGGTGGTCTGGTATTCCCACCTCTTTCAGAATTTTCCACAGTTTGTTGTGATCCACAGAGTCAAAGGCTTTGGCATAGCCGATCAAGCAGAAATAGATGTTTTTCTGGAACTCTCTTGCTTTTTCCATGATCCAGCGGATGTTGGCAATTTGATCTCTGGTTCCTCTGCCTTTTCTAAAACCAGCTTGAACATCTGGAAGTTCATGGTTCATGTATTGCTGAAGCCTGGCTTGGAGAATTTTGAGCATTACTTTACAAGCATGTGAGATGAGTGCAATTGTGAAGTAGTTTGAGCATTCTTTTGCATTGCCTTTCTTTGGGATTGGAATGAAAACTGACCTTTTCCAGTCCTGTGGCCACTGCTGAGTTTTCCAAATTTGCTGGCATATTGAGTGCAGCACTTTCACGGCATCATCTTTCAGGATTTGAAACAGCTCAACTGGAATTCCATCACCTCCACTAGTTTTGTTGGTAGGGATGCTTTCCAAGGCCCACTTGACTTCACATTCCAGGATGTCTGGCTCTAGGTGAGTGATCACACCATCATGATTATCTGGGTCATGAAGATCTTTTTTGTACAGTTCTTCTGTGTATTCTTGCCATCGCTTCTTAATATCTTCTGCTTCTGTTAGATCCAGACCATTTCTGTCCTTTATTGAGCCCATCTTTGCATGAAATGTGCCCTTGGTATCTCTAATTTTCTTGAAGAGATCTCTAGTCTTTCCCATTCTGTTCTTTTCCTCTATTTCTTTGCATTGATTGCTGAAGAAGGCTTTCTTATCTCTTCTTGCTATTCTTTGGAACTCTGCATTCAGATGCTTATATCTTTCCTTTTCTCCTTTGCTTTTCGCCTCTCTTCTTTTCACAGCTATTTGTAAGGCCTCCCCAGACAGCCATTTTGCTTTTTTGCGTTTCTTTTCCATGGGGGGTCTTGATCCTGTCTCCTGTACAGTGTCACGAACCTCATTCCATAGTTCATCAGGCACTCTGCCTATCAGATCTAGTCCCTTAAATCTATTTCTCACTTCCACTGTATAATCATAAGCGATTTGATTTAGGTCATACCTGAATGACCTAAATAGGGATTGGTTGCTAGGAGAAACAACTGTGTGATTAGATGTTTGGAACTTTCAGTCTCACCCTTCTGACTTCTGGGAAGAGGGAAGGTCCCAGAGGTCAAATCAGTTACGTATGACCAGTGACTTAATTACTCATGCCTGTGTAATGAATCCTCCATTAAAAACCCAAAAGGAAAAGGTTTGGAGAACTTGCAGGTTGATGAACACCTAAAAGGATTTGAGGGGGTGACCTGGTGGAGAGCTTGGAAGCTCCATGCCTTTTCTCCATACCTTGCCCTATGCCCCTCTTCCATCTGGCTGTTTCCAAGTGACATACTCAGTTATATCTTGGTCCAACAGCAAGTAAAATATTTTCTGAGTTCTATTAGCCTCTCTAGCAAATTAATGGAACACAAGGAGGGTTCTGTTGAAAACTCCCATCTTCTCTAGCCAGTTGGCCAGAAGTACAGTTTAGCACAGCCTGGGCTCAGGGTTAGCCCCTGAAATGTACCTGCTTATGGGGCGGGGGTGGGGGTGAGGTGGGGTGGGCGGCGCGGGGAGGGGAGGGGCAAAGGAAGGCAGCCTTGGAGGACCAAGCCCTTAACCTGTGGAATCCGATGCTATCTCCCTGTAGAAACGGAAAGCAGATAAGGAAACAGTTTGCTAAAAAAAAAAGTTTATGTGTTCAGTGCACGGTGAGGCTAAAAAAACTGAAACCTGGAGGTTTGGAGCAGCGAAAGGTTTATTTCAGGGCCGAGCAAAGAGAATGGGTAGCTTGTACGCAAAAACCCCAAACCCTCCAAAGTTGTTTGTTTTTTTTTTTTTTTGGGTGGGGGTGTGTGTTTATAGACAATATAGGGTGAAGGCTGCAGGGTGTGTGACTTTCTTCTTTGTGTGTGTTACTTTCTTCTGATTGAACTTTTCTTAGTTCCTGCTTTTGCCCTCCCCTCCTCCTTAGGTGGAGAGGCCACGCCATGCAGCTTATGGGATTTTACTTCCCTGACCAGGCATTGAACCTGGGCACATGGCGGTGAAAGCACTGAGTCCTAACCGCCAGACCACCAGGGAATTTCCCTGCTTTTGTCCCTTCTTAAATAATTAATTGCTTGAGTCTCTCTTCTGAAAACTTGAGAGGGCAGGGAAACTAAGGTAGATTTTTTCTTTTTCTTTTTCTTTTTTTTTTTAAGGAAGGCAGGAGGTTGAGGAACCTGGAGGGGGCTGCAACTGGGATAGCCCTGTAGGGTTCCACTCAGTTTCCTTAAGATTGGTTGAGACCACCAGCCCTGAAACTGGGCCTGCACAAGTGTTGGATGAATGACTTTTTGACATCAGAGGGCTGGAAACTCCACCCTCAGATCCTGCTAATGCCTCCACCTTTGAGCAGGCATCTCATGAAGAAGCATGTAACTTGGATATCCTGTGCAGAACAACCTCATCTTTTTCCCACCTCTGGCCGGCCACCCCTCCCAATGCCTAAGGCCACCTTGCTTCTTTATCCCATAAATATCCCAAGCCCCTTGCCTTTGGCGAGGTGGATCTGAGACTTGTTCTGCCAGCTCCTCACTTGGCTGCTCTGTGAATAAACTCCTTCTTTGCTGCAGACCCCTGGCTTGGTAACAGTAGGGTCAGAATTCAGTTGAATTGTAGGCCACCCACCTGGTATCTGAAAAATTGAGTTGGTGGTGGAGACCTCCACCCACTGGAATTGCTGCAGAACTTTATGGACCTCCCAGAGAGGGAACACTGAACAAAGACCTGAGACGGGGAGAGAGAGCCCCAGGGACAAGTGTCCCAGGAGAGAAAACAGCAAATGCAAAGGCCCTCACCTGAGGCTGGAACATGCAGGATCTATTCAAGGAGCATGAGGACAGGGCAGTTTAGCTGGAGTACAGGGTGAACAATGAGGGAGGTCAAGGCACCAGGAGGCTGGATGCATGTGGCCTTGGGGGCAGTTACCAGGACTCTGGCTTTTGCACTGAGTGAGATGGTGTGTGGGGCTCCAGATTCTGCATTTTCAGTAAGCTTCCCAAGGCAAATCTACCTGTAATAGTGTTTGAGGATTCAGTGAGAAGCCACAGAGGCAGAAAGGAAGCCCCTTCTTTAGGCTATTTTATCTAGAAGGGAGGTCCTAGTATTGCTGCCCTCTGCTGAGGAATGTCCTAGAAGCAGAAACACTCAAAAACAAACACACAAAAACTGCTCACCCTTGAGGTGGCACTAGTGGTAAAGAACCCACTTGCCAATGCAGGGAACACGAAAGACTCAGGTTTGATCCCTGGATAGGGAAGATCCCCTGGAGTAGGAAATAGCAACCTACTCCAATATTCTTGTCTGGAGAATCTCATGGACAGAGGAGCCTGGCAGGTTACAGCCCTTAGGGTCGCAGAGAGTCAGACATCACTGAAGGGACTGAGTACACTCACTTGAATTAATTTGGGTTAAAAAGTACCTAGTTACAAATGCAAACCCCTCTGGGCAGGGTTAATGATTACTTTCTTCTTGATAGTTTAGCTGAGAATAGCACTAAGAACTGGGAGAGGTTGAGAAGGGAGGAGGAATCAGCTGTTTGATTTTATGTGAGATTTGCACATTTCAGCGGGAAGGGAGGAGGGTGTGGTGAAAAGAAAGGGGAGCAGGTCGCCTGGAAGCGGATTGGCCAGGTGACTGGCCAGGAAGAGAGTGGCCTCCATTGGGTCCCTTCACCCCCTCTTCACTGACCCCAGTGTTAAACATACTGTCTCAAGGGAGGCATCTAAATTTCACTCTTAGAGCACATACTATCCAACAGTGTGCTCTGCCTGGCGCCGAGCTCAGTCCTCAGATTCCTGAGGCTGTTGAACAGTCAACCACAAAGTGAGAAGAAAGATACATATCCTCTCACATTTCAAGCCCGAAGTTCAGAATCAGGGTGCTGGCAGGTTGATTCCTTCGGGAGACTGGGAAAATCTTCACGCCTGTTTCCAGCTTCTGGTGGTTGCCGACAGTTCTTGGCCTTTCTCTACTAATAGATACTCATTCAGCCTTCACTTACATCAACCTCCTCTGTCTGTGTCCTCTCCTCTTGTAAAGATACCAAGCCCCAAGCTCTAGGGGCCATGTTTGCTCACATCCTTTGCCACAGGCTGCACTCTGTATAATTGTCAGTAATTAACGCTTGAAATTCAAAGGCTTTCCAGGACTGACTGGTGTGAGTGGAAGGGCAGTCTGTAGTCTGCTGGCCGATTTCTTAGGCACACCTGCCTCCACCACATTTTAAATGCAAGTGCAGTGGTTTCCCCTCTAATCCTACACTGCTTCTCCCACACCACATGGCTGGGCTGGGGGTGCCAGACAGGTCCCAGAAGTGTGCTCATCCCATTGCTGCTGTTGTCATTTTAAAATTTTCCCAGTGGGAGCAACCCTTACCAAGAGAATCACTCCAGTCACTGAAACGTTTTTATAATACATCACGCAGTACCAGTTACAACCACTAGGTGTGTTGGCAGGTCCGTGTTTCAAGGGCACAGTTGGGTGGACAGAGTTGGCAGGATTGTTACAGCAACACTATATAACCTGAAGATGTGCCAAGAGTGGCAAGAGGTAGGGACTTCCCTGGTGATCCAGTGGCTAAAACTTGGTTCCCAGTGCAGGGGGCATGGATCCCATCCCAGGTCGGGGAACTAAGATCCACATGCTGCACAGCTTGATAAAAAGAGTGATGCAGGACCCCTAACAAATCTGGGTGAGGGTGAGAAGTCTAAGGCTGGATGTCTTGCACTTGCCCAGGCAGGTGGGGCTGTGGCACTGCCCTGTGATACAGCCTCTTGTATAACAAGACAGATGGAATCAAAAGTGGCTTCTCATGAGGAACTTAGGTGAAAGTATTTTGACTGCCCAACGGATCGAAGGCTGAACCTATCCCGTGGATTTGTCTCCAAGTGGGCTAGATCCGGAGGTCTGGCTTCTAGCAGCACCCAGGGATGGGTATCACCAGGAACCAAAATCTGCCATTCAATTGGGTATTTACTTCTTTGAGATACTCAAATTCTTTCATTATTTAACACTCCATTCATGGATATGTTACTTACTCAGTTTTATGTTTAGCCCTATCCTCTCACTGAAGATATTTTCCTGCAAGTTGCATAACATATAATTAAATCTTTTGAATGTATTTTTAAGTAATTTTTTGCTTGTTCATTGAGATTATATATTTATATATATATTTACCCATGAGTGTCTCACATACACATAGATCTTGTATATACCTTCTTATCTGAGTGGATATAATCATTTGGGTTCACCAACACTCCATTCATAGAGACATAAAACATCATTCAACGTGGCAGCTCATTTCCGCAGACACCCAGCAACCCATTCATAGGGAAGAAACCTTTCAGTCTTGTTTCTAAATCCTATTAATAGGGACAGTTACTTGTATTCTAATACTCCATATACATCACTTGTGTTCACAAACACTTCATTCATAGATACAAACACATCACTCATTCTGATTAGATACACGTCATTACACCAACATTCAATTCAGAGATAAGCAATCATTCAGCTATACTCTTGAGTAGATATATTAGTTTCCATTTTAGCCACATTTTATTCCAAATTCATAGTATGTGTTATATAGATGTTTCCTTTCAGTAGACACCTTTTTTCCCCCCCTTCTTTTTGGCTGCACTTTTTGTGGGACCTTAGTTCCCTGACCAGGGATTGAAGCCAGGCTTCTTGCAGTGAAAGCATGGGGTTCTAACACACGAACCACTAGGGAATTCCTGACACCTCTTTTTTCTACCAACGTGCCATTTAGACATATTTTCTATCACTCACTTTTGTGTATAAATCCTTCCTTTTAGTAGATACACTCATTTAGATTCACAAACTCTTCATTCATGGAGATATAAAAGATATATTCAATTATGTATATAGAAATTTCTCTTATGTTGAAATATTTTCTTCTATATTCTGTTTTCCTATTATAGATACATAGCATATAGCTGAGTTGGGTGTGTATAGTTGTTCCCACTCTATAGTAGTTTATTCTCAAAGATACCAATCATTCTTGTATTCAGATTATTTCCTCTGAGTAAATTGTTTTATACAAACTGTCCATTCATAGATATTAATATATTTCATATCATTCCATGTTGAATATAGCTCTTTTAGATTCATTTTTGTTATAGTCACGTAAGTATAAAATTCAGTTTTGAGTTATATCTTTCTATGGGTTTTAGCAACCATTCACTCATAGACATGTTATATACAGATTCAGTTTTATCACTTCTTCAGTAAAGATTGGCTTCCCTGATAATTCAGTTGGTAAAGAATCCGCCTGCAGTGCTGGAGACCTGGGTTCAATCCCTGGGTTGGGAAGATTCCCTGGCGAAGGGAAAGGTTACCCACTCCAGTATTCTGGCCTGGAGAATTCCATGGACTGTATAGTCCATGGGATCACAGAGTCGGACATGACTGAGCAACTTTCACTTTCAATAAAGACATTGTTTTTTTGTTATACAAAGACCCAGTTTCTGGAGACACACATCAATCTTTTGAATAACTTCTTATGGAGCAATATATTAATTTGTGTTCTATCCATAGTCCATAGCATAGATGTCAAGTTCAGTGTTCTTACCATAAAAACACCAAGAAACAACCCAAAGGGGCACAAGGAAACTTGGAGGTGATGTTTATCACCATGACTGTGGTGCATATGTTCAAACCCACCTAATTATATACATTAAATATGTGCACTTTTTGTGTAAACATACACTTCAATAAAGCTGTTAAAAATTTCTACATTTTTTAATGTAAGAAAATATAAAATTACGTATATGCTTACACTGTGTTTATATTGAGCTGCTCTGCTCCACATGGACAGATAAATGTTTGACAGTCACTGCCTGCTGAAAGCAGGATGCAGAGAACCTGGGGTTAGACAGACTTTTCCCTGAATATCCTTTTATTTGTCAATGTATGATTTTTAAAGAACAAATATACTGAAAGTCACTTTCAGTAGTTATACTAAAGCAACTGAGAAAGTCTGCCTTCTGAGTTGCCAGGTCTTGGTTGAGAGCTCTGACAACTATGAAAAACTCCAGAGTAATAACTATTAATAGCCTCACCAAAACAACCTCTTGTTTTAATCTGATAGCAGTCTTGACCCAAAAGATGTGCGTCAGGTTAAACGATGTCCAGCTTCACTTTGATGTTCATAGCTGCCAGTTCAGCTATAAAATACCGAAAGACATAAGGCACGGAGATGGTGTCAATGGTGTCACTGCGGTTACACAGGGCACAGTTGTACTTCCTGTTGCGCAGGGCGGACCACGATGGGGGCGGCTTCTCCAACAGCGGGGAGAGCAGACTGCCACACTTCACACACACGTGGGCCACTGACCGATCTGAGCAGTTGAAGAGGCGGTCGTGGAGGAGAAAAGATGTACCGTGAGCTAAAAGGGCATCCCGCTCCATCTCCCCAAAACGGATTCCACCCTGGACGTTTCTCCCCCCTATAGGCTGGTTAGTGACTTTGTCTCGGGCTCCTGTGGTCCTCACTTGGAATTTGTCGGAGACCATGTGGCGTAGACGCTGGTAGTATACCACGCCTATGAAGATGTCTGCTTCTAGCTCCAACCCACTAATGCCACTGTACAACCTCTCCGTGCCATAGTAGTTGTAGCCAGCGGCCTTCAGCATCTCGCCAAAATATTCCAGGGCCGAGTTCTCCTCTGAGAAGATGAAGGGGGTCGCATCGTGGCAGAGCCCATGCAGAGCTGCAGACTTGCCGGCCATGCTCTCGATCAGCATGCCTATGGTCATGCGGGATGGAAAACCATGGGGGTTGAACAGAATGTCAGGGACCATCCCACTCTCGGTGAATGGCATGTCCTCCACTGGCCATAGCCTGCTCAAGATGCCCTTCTGCCCATGACGACTGGCGAACTTATCCCCAATTGTTGGGTTCCGGGGGACTCGCATGGTGATGCACACACATTTGAACTTGCCATTTCCGGTATCATTACTGCACACTTTGATGTTATCCACAATACAGTTTTCTTTACTCCTAGGAAAAAGTAAACCGGACAGAATGTCAAAATATTTGTTAAAATGAATAGAACGTGCCTTAGAGTGTGGCTGTATTTGGACACTGGGGCTTTAAAAAGGTAATAGAAGTTAATAATAAGACCATTAGGCTGGTCCCTCCTGAATGCAATCTAATAACTGGTGTCACCATAAGAAGAGGAAATTTGGATATAAGGAGAGACAAGAGAGGCACACGAGCACAGGAAAAAATACCATGTGCGACAAGGAGAAGGTGGCCACCTGCAAGCCAAGAGGCCTCGGGAAACCAAACCTGCCTTCACCTTGATCTGGGGCTCTGACCCTCCACAACTGTGAAAAAATAAATTTCTGTTGTTTAATAAATAAATGTCTAGAGATAATTTTATTGATATATTAATATTTAGTGCTTCATAATGGATATTTGCAAAAATTATTCTTACCTCTATTCTTCACTACAAATAGAGCTGGTATCCCTAAAAATACTTATGGACAGGGCTATTGATTACATTCACTACAGAACTGATTGGAAAAACAGTAGCAAGAAAGGCAGCTAAGACCTAAAAAATCCAGTTTTAGTAACAGGGATAATGAATTCAACTTTTTAGCTAAGACACATTATTAACACGTCTGAGAGAGATGATCAAGTTTGAATAATAACAGTTGTAAAACAAATCACAGATAACTCATCAGATGTAACAGACTGACAAGAAAAGTAGGAAAACAAAGGCAATACAACAGACCACACAACTTTATCTGTCCATTCAGTTAATAACTAAGCTACCCTTTGTATTACTCCAAAAATTCTCCTGTTGAAAAATAACATTCACTGACTTCCAGAGATTTCACTGAGAAATAGTCCACAAGAAATAGCCCCAGGTATGCAAACTTACTTATAGTACATCACAAAGCCTTCCCCGGTGTTGAGGTTTAGGTAGCTGTAATATGGATCTCCATACTTCAGTTGTGCTCCAATAAATGGCAATCCATCATCATCCAACTTCTGCATAACCCGTGGGTCTCCAGCTTTGACTCCAAAGACCAGACTATCATCTCCTTGTTTAATTTTTTCAGACAGATCTATGAATTCAGACTTGTAAACACTCCCATGGGCAAAGCCTCGTTCCCAAGAGGCCTTATTCACAATCTGTGAAGTCAGAGGATCATTAATTTAACAGACTGAGGCCAAATGAGGGTTTTCAAAATAAAGCTGGTTCAGCAATCCCACTGCTGGGCATACACACTGAGGAAACCAGAATTGAAAGAGACATGTGTACCCCAATGTTCATCGCAGCACTGTTTATAATAGCCAGGACATGTAAACAACCTGGATGTCCATCAGCAAATGAAGGGATAAGAAAGCTGTGGTACATATACACAATGGAGTATTACTCAGCCATTAAAAAGAATACATTTGAATCAGTTCTAATGAGGTGGATGAAACTGGAGCCGATTATACAGAGTGAAGTAAGCCAGAAAGAAAAACACCAATACAGTATACTAACACATATATATGGAATTTAGAAAGATGGTAATGATAACCCTATATGCGAGACCAAAAGAGACACAGATGTATAGAACGGACTTTTAGACTCTGAGGGAGAGGAAGAGGGTGGGATGATTTGGGAGAATGGCATTGAAACACGTATACTATCATGTAAGAAACGAATCACCAGTCTATGTTTGATACAGGATATAGGATGCTTGGGGCTGGTGCACGGGGATGATCCAGAGAGATGATATGGGCTGGGTGGTGGGTTCAGGATTGGGAACTCATGTACACCCGTGGTGGATTCATGTCAATGTATGGCAAAACCAATACAGTATTATAAAGTAAAATAAAGTAAAAATAAGAATTAAAAAAAAAAACCCAAAAAACAAAATAAAGCTGGTTAGCATTATAACTGGTTTAGGATAATTGGCATTTGATTTTAAAACTCCACATCTCCCAAATCACCTGTGCTAACTATTAAAATCCAGACACATATAGATGGCTTAGAACCCAATCATGCATAAACATAAAAAGTAGATATTTCTAAGACTACTTTACATTCATTTGACATCTGCTTGTATTGTACACTCAAATATGCAGGCTATATGCATATGAAATATCTAGTGATAGCCCTCAAAGCTTGTCACTTTTTTGCGGGGTGGGAGGCCTAGATGAGCAGCATATGGGATCTTAGGTCCCCAACCAGGGATGGAACTTGTGCCCCCAACACTGGGAGGACAGAGTCTTAACCAATGAACCACCAGGGAAGTCTCCTTGTCACTTATAACTTAGACCAAGAATTAATTAATAGAACATTCATACACCAAATATTAGGTACTTGGGCACATAAGGAATACTCCTTCAGTGATCTGCTGGTAAACAGAAAAGTTAAAAATGAGAAAGGGTGGAAGTACATCTCTTGGCAGCACTTACCATGGCATCTTCCATATCATAGCCAGTGTAAGAGATAACAGCCACAATGGCATTTGTCCCAATTGGATAGTTATCCATGTCATAGTAATCATACATGTACGGTCTTACTAAGGGGCTCTGTGGAGTCTGAAGACGATACAGTTTATTATCTGATCGATCTTGAAAAGTGAGAAGTGGAAAGCCCATGGTCTGCTTACCTACAAAGGGAAAAAAAAATTAACATTTTGTTTTTTCCCCTTGATGTTAAAGATAACTTATATATAAAATTGGAAACCAAATATTCATCATAAGGGAATGAATAAATAAGTAAGTCATGCTGGTTATGTTTACTACAGACTAATACCTGGTGTGAAAATGAAGTAGACAAATGTGTATGAACATGACCCAACCATGAAAACAATGCTGAGTGAGAAAAAGTAGGGAATGACATTTACTAGGATATATTCGTGTAGATTTGCCATACAATCCAAACAGTTCTAGACCTAGTTTATGGAAATGTGCAATGTAAAAAAAGCATAAAAAGAGGATTTAAAGGATACATACAAAATTACAGGATATTACTATTACTGGTGGGAAAGGAGTGATAGTAACTGTTATCTAATTAGATTACTTTCTTACACAGACATCCACCTACCCACACACACACACAGAACAAAATGTCAGTATTGTTAACTGTGGGTAGTCAGGTATGGGATAGATTAAGTTTCTTTTTTGTACTTCCTTACAGTATAGATAATCAATTCAAAACAAAATGATTTTAAAAACTAAAATAGATAAATATATACATAGAGGAACTTCTAAAAAACAGAAAAGGAGATTTGCAGCTTCCAGTAAGAGGGGCCACTCCTACAATATCACTCTCAACATGTGTAAGTAAAGGATCCAGAAGAAAAACAAAAGCAGATTATATACATACACATACTAGCTGAAAGCACTGGAATGTAACCACAGGAAGTTACAAACTAGAGAGGGGTTAACACTTGGACAAAAGGAACTGCACTGAGTGAATTTCCAGTTCTTTCAGTTTTGAATGTTTTGTTTTTTATGTTTTGTCTGATGGCCCAGTCAGAACAGCAGTCCAAATCTTTGGTGGACTCTAGAACTATGCGGGGTGGGACAGACATAAGCAGTCCCGCTAAGGCTAAAGAGCAAATTTCAACCACTGGAAGCTTGCTTCCAGAAACCTGAAAACCAGCCCTCTCCAGAGGAACAGAATAGAATCCACTTTTTTTTTTCCTTTGACTACATGGCTTGCAGGGTCTTAGTTCAACTAGGGATTGAACCTGGGCCCCAGAAGTGAAAGTACTGGGTCCTAACCACTGGACCACCATAGAATTTCAGTCTTTACCACATATTTTCCAACTACAATACAATCCAGTATTACTAGATCTACAGAGAAACAGGAAAACATGACCTAGACTCAAGAAAGATGCAATCAGTGGAGATTGATCCTGAGACGATCCATACGTTGGAATTGGGAGGTAATGACTTTAAAATACCTGTTACAACTGTGTTCAAAATGTAATGGGAAAATACGTCCACAATGAATGGAGATCAGAATCTCAGATAAAACAGGTACTATAAAAATGAAACAAATGGAAGCTCTAGGCTAAAAAATTAAGTATCTGAAAGAAAAATTCAGCAACGACAGAAAAGTCAGTGAATATGACAGATCAATAAAATGACCCAATCTGAAGAAGAACGAAAAAAAAAAAGATGGAAAAGAGAACAGAAATTCAATGGCTTATGGGACAATATTAACAACTTATTGACTGGAGATGTATTAGTATGTCTTTTGTTACCCAAATGTTATTTACCAGAGACATTTCAACATTAACTTACACAACAAATCATCGGCCACACGCCTTAGTTTCTGCAAAAGTCCTCCAGTCAATAATGTGTTAAAAGGCTTAACATATATAATGCATAACAGACATCTCAGGACATGAGACAGAACAGTCTCATTATTTCTAGAAATAATGACAGAATATCTTATAGATTTGACTTAATTTTTTAAAACAGGTTTAGCAATATCAGTGAACTTCAAGCAAGATAAATACAAACAGCAACAAATTTAGGTGTATCACAGTCAATCATTTACATACCAAAAATAATGGGAAAATCTTAAGGACAGAAGAAAAATAACACTATAACCAAGCAAACAATAATACACAAAACCACTGACTTCTAATTGAATTGACAAAGATAAAAAACAGAGCATAACAACATCTTTTAAGTGCTGGGGGAGGGGGGAACCCAAAAGTCCTGTCAAATCGGAATTATATATCTAGTTTCTGCAAGTGAAGGTGAAATAAAGACATCCTCAGATAAATGAAAACTAAGAGAATTTGCAGCCAGCAACCTGCGGCTATAAAAAAATGTTAAAGAGAAGTTGTTCAGGCTGAAAATTCCAGGCTGAAATGACACTCCATGAAAACTTGAATCACCAGGCACAAAGGAAAGAAAACACTAGAGATGATAATGACGGGTGACCAAATGGCTTGTACTCTTAACAAATCTAATCACAGGACCTTAGGCAAAACCAAACTGATGGACATTCTACAAAATATATTTATCTTTTCCTTAAAAATAAGGTAAGACAGACATTTAAGGCTAAAGATCTAACTTAAAGAACTAAAGAGACAAGAGAACTGAATACAACATATGGTCTTAAGACTAGGTGCTACCCAGGGAAAAATTTCCACAAACTTTATTATGCTACAAAATAATATATTATTGTTAAATTTCCCGACTTTAGTAATTGTCCTTGGTTATGTAAGTAGACCGCCCTGTTGTTAGGAAATACATAGCAGGATGTTCAGGGGGTAAAGGAGCAGCTCACTTTCCAATAGGAAATAGTGCAAATGAGGCAAAATCTAGGTAAAGGGTCTATGGAAGCTCTTTGTACTATTCTTATAACTTTGAGCTTTTCTCTGAGTTTGAAGTAATGTCAGAGTTAAAAACTGCAGTCGGTTTCTTTTGTGGCCACCACCACTCTGCTCCGTCTTACCCATCTGGCACTGGTACATGTTTCTCGGACTCTGGTTGTGATCTGAGAAAGGGATGAAGTTGGCGATCACACTCAGCATGCTGTGAGGGAAGAGCTCCTGGTGCGTGGTGACCCCGGCCAAAACCTCATCCTCAAAGATGGCAACATTCACGAAGATCTGGAAAGAGGAAGGACCAGGAAGTAACTGTGACTGCTAACACGTGTTAGCTCTTACTATTGATCAGAGTTTAAGAAAACCTTCCCACCCACCCAGTATCACGAACACTGAAGGGATGCACGGTAAGAAATAACACATCTTAAACATTTCATTCTAAATCTACCCTGGTCCAGCTATGAAGGGGGATAGGAAGGAGGAAAAATTTTTTATAAGTAGCACAAAGCCTACAGTTTTGCAACTACAGAGATGTAAGCAAAGATTGTGAGTGATTTTAGCAGAATGTTCCAGTCTCACCACCCAAGGCAGAGCCAGGTGCAAAGAAACTTGGGGAGCTGAGTGGGATGGGAAAGGCAGCTAAGGTGACCACCAACCCTCTCAGGTTTGATGAGCATGAAAACTGCTTCATGCTGATCACAGAGGAGGAAGAAAATAAGTTGTGACTTTCTTTCAAATGCCTGACTGTCATGATAACTGTAACATTTTAACAGTTACTGAGTCTCTGAAAGCTGCACATTATATAATCACAGGGGTCTATGTACCTGTTCCATAGTTCCAATCAGTTCTTCTTTGCCTAGTTCCAAGTTCTGCACAGGCCTCACCAGTCGACAAGGAGTGGTAAAAAGGTACAATCCTGGGTACAGACTTGGTTTTCCTGTCATGGGGATCAGGACCACCTCCATCCAGGGAGGAATTCTTTTTTCTCTCAACACCTGTTTTCAATAAAAAGAGAGTTCAATGAAGAATAAGTGACGTCTGTCCCCCTGCCACCTAGGAGGTGGGTATGGAGAAGGAGATCTAACATGAAAAGCAACATCTTGAAAGGTTTGCAGGTAACACACGTAGTACCCTGCCAGCCTCAGCCCCCCACAGATGGCTATTCACCCCACATTGAGACCTGGCAAAAGCCCTACTTTCTTGGGGACTCAATCTCACTATCAGGCAAACTAGTAATGACTGAGACTGAGCAAAAGGTAAACCAAGAATGTGTGGGTAAACATAGTATATGAAATTCTGTTGGCTGATGTTTAAAATATAATATTACTGGTGTTATTTTAAAATGTATTCAATGCAAAAACTCTTCCACTTGGCATTTAAAAAAAACAAAAAATCTATGAACACTTGGGTGAAAGGAGAAACACTAAAATTACAGAAATGTGAAAAAAAAAAAGAAATCTGTACAGTAGAACTGATGGCAGTAAGTATAACTTTATTTAAGTATATATAATACTTAAATATATAATATATAAGTAGAACTTATATATTTACAATTAAATATATTATTAATAAAATGAAAGAATAAAAATAGATGAATTAATTCTTAGCCTCAAAGGTAAAACAACAAAGTACAAGAAATCAAAGATAAAATCTGAAATTAAAGAAGCAGAGAACAGAAAGGTTCAAACTAATAAAACATTTTTAGTTCTTTTGATGTAATTGAGAAGGGGACGGGTATTCTTTTTCCTTGTGGGGAAACCAAAGGTATGAATATACTGAGTAAAAAAAGGCAAAGGGGGGAAAAGCATGGAAACAAAATTTTAAAACCATGAGCCTGCTTTGCATATTTCTGAAACCAGATGAAATGGATAAAATGCAGGTGACGAGAACAGACCTCAGCAGAGGTAAAAAGCTTCAAGACCAACTTCTGTTATCAAGGAGCTGCCCCAAAGAGACCACTAGAGCCGGATGGCCTCACAGGTGAATTCTAGAAGACCTAAGACCAGAGGACACACTGCTGTGCAAACTGCTCCAGAGCAATGAACACCAAGGAAAACTTTCTAATGCTTTTTATCAAGCAGAAATTTGTGAATGTTGAATTTTTTTTAAATCTTAAATAAAATTGAGAAAGTATCTGTATTTATTAGGTATTAAAATAATAACCAAGTGGGATTTACTCCAGGAATGGAAGACTTGTTATTCATCTTTATTATTAAAGAATGATCTTTGTCAGGGAATGAATACAATACTTTTAATATGTCTAAGGAGAAAATCTCACAATTTTTTTCTCCATAGGCAAGGTATACAAGCAAAAGAATTGTGTGTGGGGACTAAAGAACACAATCTTAAAGTGATCACAGTTAAGCAGCCAGGAGACCAGCCTACATTAAGTGCCTCCTGAAATGATATCCTGAGTCTCATCATAAGAAAGCTACATATATCAAGAGACAGTGTTCACAGTGTTTTCTTTAAAAACAAAAAAGTGAGACATTAAAGGCTGAGGAACTGTCCCAGATTAAGGGAGATTGAAAAAACACGCCAACCACATGTAACAGGGGATTCTGGACTGGGTCCCAGACAAAAAAAATCGGGGTATCAGCTGCAGACTTCACCAACCTGAGATTTTTTAAGTGCATTGTGGTTAATAAAGAGAAAATCCTTATTCTTAGAAAATATACACTGAAATCTTCATGGAAAGGAGGACATGTCTGTATAGTCTTCAAATGGTTTGGAAGTAAAATGTACATAGTATTTATAGAGCATAAAGCACCTGGGGGAAAACATAACAACTGGTGTATCTGGGTAATGGGCATATGTGAGCTCTCTATGCGGCTCAAACATGCTTTCAGTGTAAAACCATCAAAGTAAAACAATGAAAAAACTGAAAAATGAAAAAAACCCAACTAAACAGGATAGAGCATAAACTACAAATTCATCTTACTGCCAAACTCATGGCCATTATCTAGGCAGCAAAGACTCTTTCCCAGAGAAAATTCTAAAGATTAGTTAGTCAAAGAATGTTATTCTATTTGACTTTTTAAAAAAGTATTTCAAGAAACAGAAGGCAAGCGGTTATGACTGCTACCTTGATTAGCTTCAGTATTACTTAAAATAGAAGGCCATATTTTGAGATCCCCTATTTGCCACTAGTATTTACAAAGGGAAAAAAAAAAGTTAGAAATGTGTTAGAATAGTAGGCTAGGGCCTCAATGAAACAAACCAAAAAAAAAAAAAAAAGCATGTAGCTCAAATACCTGTCACTGACCCTAACCAATGAGGCCAGTGTAAGGCAAGATGCTGCCACCAGAAGGACCCTATGGGCAATTCCAGAATTAGCTTCTGACCTCCAACCCCTTGACACTCAATAATACCCTAGGGCTACCTCAACAATTAGAAAAGACATGAAAACCTAAGATGGAGGGACAAAACAATTCACAGAGACTCAAGATCACCTTAAAATGTCGGAGAGAATCGGCAACGCCAGGGGCAATCTCCTTATCGGCCCAGCCAATCATGACACCGTCCAGCAGGACAGGGTAGCACTCACTGTATGGCCGATGTGGAGTTCCATCAACTGGAGTGATCCCTGGTGAAGTGAACAAATGGAATGATCTCATCAGGATGCTTTCCCAACATTTAAATTTCCCTCCAGATTCAACAACAGCTTTACCTTTCTAGGCATCTAGGCACCTTGTCTCTAGACCAGAATGTTTTTATATTGCTTGAGGAAACATTTAAGTCTTTCAGCAAGGACCACCAGGCCTAGGGTCTCTGGCTTTGAGCAGAGTAGCAGGGGTATAAAGGAGGCTTTTTTCTGTATACCTTTTATATTTGTGTTTCTGAGCCAGGTAAACATATTAACTTTTCCCCCAAAATCTAATTACATTTGCTCATTATTCACACATAACAAATTTGCCAACGTGCTAAAATGTATCTGTAACCCCAGCATCAATACTAGTGGCTCCTCTCGCATCATTTGAGGACATCTAGTGAAAATTTTCAATCACCAGAAACATGTTTCTGGCTGAGGTCACACAAGGGGATGCAGGTGCAGCTCACACTGTAAATAACGGTCCTTGCTGCACTGTTCAGTGCCGTATTTTTCGCATCTTTGTGCTTTTGCTGTTTAAAATGGCCTTCAAGCACAGTGCCAAAGTGCTGGCCCCTAAGCACAGGGCTCTGCCGAGCCTTATGAAAAAACTACTTGTTAAGATGAGCTTATAGTTACAGTGTAGTTAGCTGAAAGCTCAGCATCAATGAATCAACAATATATATTAAATAAGGCATCTTTAAACAGAAACATGCATAAAGCAAGGCTATGGACCCAGCAGCTGATGAAAATACTGTCATGAGAGGTATGCAGGAACCTAACCTTTTCTTCCCCAGGACCAATGACTCAGTGTCTGCTAATTCAGTGCCAGTGGTGACTTAGAGAAGTAACGCATACAACAAGAATCTACTCTAGCTAAGTAAAGGACACTCATCCATGAGCTGTCAACACCCTCTGTAAAGGTGCTTTACAAAATGGCACAGGTTATGCACAGTATGACACCATCACCCTTATATGAATTCTCTGCTCAAACCCCAGAGAAGCACAACTTAATAGCTTTGCACCTGTAAAACCCACACAAGCAAACAAGACAGACTGCTGCCTGCCAAGAACCACCTACCCAAGCTGCAGAGTAGAGCCGGAATAGATGCTGTGTACACAGACTGTGTGACGACCTCACAGATGGAGGTTAAGTGGTTCATCAGACCACAGGGCTCCCCGTCAGGGGTGTGCACGGGACAAAGGAAGCCCCAGGATTCCGGCAGCAGCCTGCGCACAGTGGTGGTCCGCATTTTAGCAAAATCGGCCCCTCTGTGCACACAGCGGAAATGGGAGAGATAGCGTATGAAGTTCAGCTTGTCAGCCACGACGCAAAGTCCAGAATCTTGCAGGAAGCCAAGACCTTAATAAAACAGACATCATTGAAAAATGGAATAAACTGAAAAAAAAGAAAAAGCCCCTTTTTATTGGAGGCTCTGAAAAGATAATAAAACTTCAGAACACATTTGAGATCGTGCATGCTCAGTTGCTAAGTTGTGTCTCTTTGGGACCCTGTGGACAGTAGCCTGCCAAGCTTCTCTGTCCATGGGATTTCCCAGGTAAGAATACTGGAGTGGTTTGACATTTCTTTCTCAGGGGATCTTCCCGACTCAGGCATCAGCGGGCAGGTTCTTTATCACTGAGCCACCTGGGAAGCCCACACTAGAGATCACAGAGTGGTTATCATAAAGCTTATTCAGCTGTGGTGAGAGGAAGAGCTTACAAAGGAAAAAATATAGTAAAAATCCCCAGATTTCACAAACTGTATTAGCCTTAACTGTTTCCCCATCTCTTTCTCGTGATGTCTATGGAGAAACATAAATGAGTAACAAAACAGCAAGTAATTAAATGGGATTCATCCGAGAGAGAGTTGTATAACACACAAGCACTTGTTAGCCCTTAAGGAATTTGCATCAGTACCATCTCCTTTAGAAAAAAAAAAAAGATTTCTGGGCCTTCAATAACCACTTTGTAAAGTTTTCCAGTTGTTCTGATATGACTGGTTTAGGGATGGGTATGTCTAAAAACCCTCCCAGACTACCACTTAGTTAACCTTTCCTCAGAAATCTAAGCAGTCTCCGGTTTTCTAGAAGGAGGCATGGGAAATGCATTCATTCATTAAAATCAGATTTAAGCTATACAGACAACCTGTCTAAAGCCCTTCAGCCCAATATACACCTGTCAAAATTCACAACCTGAAATTGGTCTTTAATGAGTGAGCAGCTCACTTTCAAAAAGAACCTCTCCCGGGACTTCCCTGGCAGTCCAGGGGTTAAGATTCTGAGCTTCCACTGCAGAGGGCACAGATTTGACCCCTGGTCAGGGAACTAAGAACCCATGGGTCATGTGGTGTGGCCAAAAAACCAAACCAAACCAAAACAAAAAAACATCTCTCAAAGTAATATACAAACTGACATTAAGCAAATAATTTGAAAAACTGTAACAAAATGAAGCCCATCTATTTAATTTCACCTGTTTTAGAACGTAGATTCCCAGTAGCAAGAAGGTATTCAAATGGTTTTGTAAGGTCTATTCCCAGACTGAAAATCTTCATCAAATTTTCACTGTTTAAGGACACATTGGTCTTCTGAGACTTCTTGTCTATAGCTATTTTAATAGACACTAACCAAGCTTCCAATTTTTCCTGAAATAAGAAAAACAGTTTAATTTTTAGGTGTTTTAATTAACCACAAATTTCATATTTACTCAGTCCGTGGAATTTTCCAGGCAAGAATAGTGGAGTGCGTGGCCACTTCCTTCTCCAGGGCATCTTCCCAACCCAGAGATCGAACCTGCTTCATGTACCTCCTGCATTGGCAGGCACATTCTTTACCCCTGTATCACCTGGGAAGCCCTAATTATTGATAATGACTTTGGAGATTTTTACTTCAGTCCTCTCCATCTTTCCTGTCATTATGTTATCTCTTAAATTCTTTTTAGGGATAATATTAAAAATAGAAAATGCTACTCAATCAACTTTCTTATAAAATTATTGTTAACATGCTCTCCCTAGACACACACAGATAACCAGAGTTCTCATTATCTACAGTAATCACGTCCTACAACGTCTCTGTGAACACTGCACAGAACCCCTGCTCCCAGAGGAAATGCAGGGTCAGATGTCAGTGAGTTTTCATTTACTGACAACATCTTTGTCAACTGATCAACACATGACCTTCTTTTCTGTGTTTGTGAACAGACATCTTAGTTTACACTGTTGATTCTTTGCCACTGAGCTCAGAGCAAACAGCATCATAACTCAACACCTGTACAAAGTGTGTCTAACGCAAGTGTTTCCTCTATAAGGCAGGCACAATGCAGCCTTCTTGAGCTTAGCACCACGGAAAGGGACTTCAGTACTGAGCATGGGGGCCATTTTAAACAGCAAAATCACCAAGAAAAAGCAGAAAAATGTGAAAAACATGGCACTGAGGAGACACTCGTTTACTGCTCATCAGAACTGAGCTGGGCCTTGTGCCTCAAAAGACTAACTTTTCAGCACTCTGTACATGTCTGCAAATGACCAAGAGTGTGCCGCAAGTACTGATATTGCTGGGTTAAAAATAAATGTTAGTGAGTAGTTGAAGTTAATAGTACAGAATCTGTGAATAATGGGGACTGACTATAAGTGAGTATATTGGCCATTTACACTTCATCATTAATGTTACGACCAAGATTTGACAGTTCTTATTTAGCGTCTATAAAGATACTAAAGAAAGTCCTGAACCTGCCATAGCTAAGACCTCTGATTAAGTCCCTTACTGCTAAACAAACAAAAAATAGAAGGAAAAATAAAACACAACCCTACAAAAAAATGCTCAAACTAGAAATTATAAGCATGCAAGAAACAATACTGCTGAATATGGCCACACCATCCCATAAGAGGTAACGATGCTCCAGGGTGAAACAGCCTGCACTTACCTTCAGAAACATGAGGAAGAGTTGACCAGGAGTTAGAACCTCCTGGTTCATTAAACTGTCAGGATTCTCCTCCATGCACTCTCCTTTGGCTAAAGCAAAGAGCTTCCGGGTCATGAGACAAAGCACATAGAACTTCTCAGTGTTGGATTTCAGGTGGATACAGATACACTGGCTGCCGAAAGAGAAAGCTTAATCCAGCTACTGATACTATCCGATGTCCTACTAACCAAGGTCCCCAGTCCACATTTACCCCAGACGTCTTCAGTCATTTTCCAAAAACTGCTTTTCACTTTTGCTGGCAACATTAGCAAAAGAACAGAACGGGCTCACAATATCTAGGATTGTAGAGACAGGCCATAAGTGGCAATTAAAAAAAAAAAAAAAACAGTTTTTCAGTTGAAATGGCCCTGAATGTGGCTTGTGGCTACAGATTGCTCAGTGGAGGACTACAGCAGGGCTCCTTTAACAATTACACAGTGGATACAGAAGACAGAGTCCCAGCCTTGGGGAAATAAAGGGACATGATGCCTGCAGCTTTTAGATAATGCACAAAGAAAAACGACGTATATGTAGAGAAAGTAAGAAAGATGTTAATAAACTGGTGAGTTGGAAGTCTGAAGTTATTTCAACATAAAACCTTAAAAGTAAAATATAAAACAGGAAGCTAGCAGGAAGAGAAAGGTGAGGATGGCTGCAGGAACAAAGTTAGCCCCTATCTCACTACACCAGAATCCCACCCCCAGGGCTATTCTGATTTCCAGATGACTCACCAGCCCCATGTATATCCTTACTGGTAACCACAGACACTGCCCAACCCTAAGAAACAGTTTCACGTACTTGAATAGAAACTCTGCAGCTTGTTCGTTTGGGTACCAGTCAGGAAGGTTGAGTTTCACTCTGAAGCGCTCCCCCAGATAGTTAAGGACCTGTTTTTGTGTGGAACATCCCTCTTCCATTACGATCCTTAACATCTGAGAAACCGAGTTCCTAAAGAAAGAGTCATCCTCCTTTCCTTTGATGAGCTCCTGAAAAATCTGATAATCGGAAAAGCTGACAAGTGCCTAGAAAGGAAAGAAAAAAAGATTCTTTAATTAATTTATTTTAATTGAAGGTTAATTAATTTACAATATTGTGGTGGTTTTTGCCATACATTAACATGAATCAGTCACGGGTATACATGTGTCCCCCATCCCAAACCCCCATCCTGCCTCCCTCCCCATCCCAACCCTCTGGGTTGTCCCAGTGCACTGGCTTTGAGTGCCCTGTTTCATGCATCAAACTTGGACTGGTTATCTATTTCATATATGGTAATATACATATTTCAATGCTATTCTCTCAAATCATCCCACCCTCGTCATCTCCCAGAGAACCCAAAAGTCTGTTTTTTATATCTGTGTCTCTTTTGCTGTCTCGCATATAGGGTCATCATTACCATCTTTTAAAATTCCACATATATGCAAAAAACAGTTGCTTTTTCAAAATTGTTAACCATCATTTAGTAATGGTTCGTTATTTCTTTTTAAAACCCAAGAAAAATCAGCCCTCTACTATTGCTGAGTCTAAGCAAGCTCTTCAAAATAAGGGTCACACTTGTATGGGAGACACCAAGATGTCCCAATGACCCTTCCCTCTTGGTACCCACAACCTTGGTCTCCTCTGCCTTGAACAGGACTGGCCTGTGTGACCAAGGGAGTATGGCAGAGAAGCTGAAGTGTGACTCTCAAGGCTGGGTCGTGACGGGCACTGCAGCTCCAGCCTCATTCTCCTGGTGAACTCTCTGGGGAAGACAGGTACCTCAAGTAGCCTGTGGAAAGGCCTGTGAAGAGGAACTGAGACCCCCTGCCAAGAGCCTGTACTGACTTGCCACCCAAGCTCAATCGACCTCAGAAGGGGATTCACCAGCCCTGGGCAACCCTTCTACACAGTAGCAGCCCCCACTAACATCTCATGGCAACCTCCTGAGACCCTGGCCAGAACTGCCCAAATCAGGAGCTACTTCCAAATTTCTGACCACAGAAATAGAGAGAGAAATATTTAGTCATGTTTTAACCACTGCATTTTGAGGTAACTTGTTATGGAACAGTGGATATTAGCATAGCATGAATGCTGATGAGGACGACCTATTCATTTTGCACTTCCAATGATTTGCTTCCTAACAAAAGAAGTATATTCAGTAAGTCACACCTTAAGTGCAAATCCCAAAGGAAGGAAAAACAGTTCTTTCCGGTAAATAAAGTTCAACATAACCGTGCCATTTTCCAAGTAGTGAAGGTTCATATTGACAGCAGAATGTTCCTCTCTCACACAGTGCATTGAAACTCCTATTGAAACAAACAGAGCAAATAATCAGAAACTCAGCAACACTACCATTAAGCATAGTATCCACGGCTATAATTAGAGACAGATTTTTAGCTCAATTGTAAGAATAAACTGTTTAACTATAGGATTCCAGACTGCAAAATGCTATCTTGAGAAGCCAGGCCCTGTCATGGAGAGTGATCAAACAGAAGTCAGGTTGCTATCAGTCAGAGACCAAGGCAAATGCCGTGCCTCCTGAACTGGAAGAATTCAGAGGCCTAGACCCACCTCTGACCAAGTCAGCCAGGCTTCAGTATCGTAAGCAATAACATAAAAACTCATGTTCAGGGGCTTCCCTGATGGTGGTGAAGAATCCACCTGCCAGTGCATGAGACATGGGTTTGATCCCTGAGATCTGGAAAGATCCCACATGCCACAGAGTAACTAAGCCTGTGAGCCACAGCTATTGAGCCCACATGCGGTAACTACTGAAGCCCACGGCACCCCAAGAGCCTGTGCAAAGTCACTGAAACAAGAACCCCATGAACTGCAACTAGAGAGTATCCCCTGCTCGCTGCAACTAGACCTGTGCAGCAACGAAGACCCAGCACAATAAAAAATAAATAAATAAAATTATTAAAAAAAAAAAAGTTGATTCTGTTCAAAAAAAAAAACTGAACACAGTAGAAACTAGGTGTCCCACTATGAATGTATAGCACAGAATTGCTTAACAGAAAAACAAACCAAAAATTATATATATGAGAGAAAAATATCGGACTCTATGTGGATACATCTACTTTTAATAAAACAGCTTAAATATTTCTGAAAGAACATTCCAAATATCCCTGCAACTTACCATACTGAGTGTAGCCAGGCCCTCTGCTTTTCCACTTTGGTCTTACCATTGCAATGGGGAAATTTCTGCGAGGCATAATCAACATTCGGATGACTTTTTCAATGCCATTGATGATAAAATAGCCTCCCATTTCCTGCCAAAGAGATGAATTAAAAATTTTTAAACAAAGACACATAACTACCCGCAAACATGATACTGAACAAGGGCAAGTATCACCCTCATTCCTAACCAGATGTGCACAAGAAGTGCCCTTAGGCAAGAGGACCTGTGGGTCCCTGGGAAACTGCCAACTTAATTAAATCTTCTCGAGCACATTAAAAAGGCTGTAAAGACTTGGGAGAAAAGTATGGAAGGAAATCATGGTACTTCCTTCGACCAGACAGGTTGGATATAACCTGCCACATTCTTATCCCTAAAATGACTGCACTCTTCAATGACATTAAAAACCAAAAACAATTTACTCCAAAGTTGAAAACAGTAATAGTTTTGTTTCCACACAAGTATGGTTTCTCATGAATCTGGCATGGGCTTCCCTGGTGGCTCAGTGGTAAAGAATCCATCTGCCAATGCAGGAGACACAAGACGATGTGGGTTTGATCCCTGGGTTGGGAATACCCCCTAGAGGAGGAAATGGCAACCTGATCTAGTATTTTTGCCTGGGAAATCCCATGGACAGAGGAGCCTGGTGGGCTACAGTTCATGGGGTTGCAAGAGTCAGACACGACTGAGTCCATGTGTGTGTGCACGCACACGCACACGCACACACACACAGAGCAGGTATATCATGCTGGGTGCTCTATGTCAGCACAAGTGGGACAACTACATGCCATTTTCAAAAGAGAAAACTGGGCCTCAGGGAGATTAAACTTCCCAAAGGTACACAAGGGGAAAGTGGAACAGCTGGCTGTCAAACCCAGATCTGCCACCAAAGGCCTCTTCCCACCACATAATACAGTCTCCCTATTGTAGGCAGAGTCTGCACATCTTGATTACTTCAACACAAGCCACCTAACCGAGCTGAAGGGAGGGTATATGAGGCATTTAATACATCCACAGAGTTCGACTGTAGGTAAAGCAGACATATTAGACACGTTTTGTGGGTTAAAATGTTGAGAGAGCTGTAAAAATTCAAATACATCTCTAAATATGTATCATTCAGAAAATTAGGGAAAAACCTACCAATTACCCCCCACAAATAGTAATATTCTCTAACTGGAGAGTTCTTTTTTTATTTTTAATCACAAATAATGCTTTTAAGTATTTAGCTTCTTATAGTACTCACGTAATAGAAACTGACAAATCCATCTTATTGTTGTTTAAACGTTAAGACATGTCAAACTCTGTGACCCCATGGACTGTAGCCGGCCAGGCTCCCCTGGCCATGGGATTTCCCAGGCAAGAATACTGGAGTGGGTTGCCATTTGCTCCTCCTTTTTTTCCTTTTTTTGCTGATGCCACACAGCATGTGGGACTTAACTCTCCCACCAGGGATTGAATCCACACCACTTGAAGTGGAAGCATGAAGTCTTAACCACTGGACCACCAGGGAAGCCCCTAGAGTGTTCTTTTTCATACTGTCTCATCTGAGACTTGTTATGAAGCCTACACAGAACATAGACAAGACATCAAGGCCCCTGTTACCTATCTAGAAATTAAAGCAGAGAAAGAAAACTGAACTCCCTGACAAGCTTTCTGTGCTCACACTCCCAGTTCTGGCCCTTTCTACTGTCACCAGGTCTTTCAGGGCACGGCTCCCCTGTAGGTACCTCTGGTTCCTCATGGTGCTCGATGAGGGCTTTTGGAGGAAGGTTGTATAAGTTGCAAAGCTTGGATTTCACCATGATGGGAACGTAGCCCAGAAACTGCTTAATGACTCCTTTTGAGATTCCATTCACTGACCAGCTGATATCAGCCTAAGTGAAAATGAGAGAGAGAGAAAAGTTAAAAAAAAAAAAAAAGGGAGGGGGGTACTATCTAGATCTTTAGGAATAAATGAGTATTCTAGGGGAGGGAGACAGAGGGATGGACTGGGACTTTGGGGTTGGTAGATGGAAACTATTACATTTAGAATGGATAAACAACAAGGTCCTACTATAGCACAGGGAACTATATTCAATATCCTGTGATAAACCACAATAGAATACTGAAAAATAATATGTATATAAAAAAAGAATAGATGAGTATTTTAAAAGATTAAGGCAGAGGACCATAAACTAAATGATTTTATGCTTTGGGTTTAAAAGATGGGATTGCTTGGACAACAGCACTGAGGAAGCCAAATTCTGGTATAAACCGTATTAGGCACTGGGCTTATTCAAAAAAAATGTACAGTGTGTGAGTCGCATGCTGTCACTCATACTCACTGTCAGCTTTCCTCGGTAGGTGCTCCTCCGGCCTCGGCACTCTGCTGGATAAACGTTGAGCTCTTTGCAGATGCTCCCTTTGGGAACGGCTGGAGGACTGATGACGGCATCCACAATGGTGAGAGAGATCCGCTCATCTTTGAAAGCAAATTCAAAGGGAGGGACGGCCTGAAATACAGTTGAGACAGTCAACAGCTTGCACTTTCAAGGCACTTTCTCTCAAAGACTCTTTCAAATCCCAAGTGTTCTACAAGCACTGTGTCATGCTAATGCGACACATCTAAGAAGAGCCAACACCACATCTGGCCTACTCATACCCTAAGTACCTAAAACAGCATTAAGAAGATGTTTTTGGTCTACTGACTGTTGGATTCTATAATAGGTTCTAGGGATACAGCTGTTTACGGACAAAGCTGTCCTCTGAACCAAGTACCTGACTTCAGTAGTGTGTATATGTTAATCCCAAACTCCTAATTTATTTCTGCTCCACATTTTACTTTGTACTCTTTTTGTGCATATGTTGTTGTTCAGTTGCTAAGCAGTGTCCAACTCTTTGCGACCCCCATGGATTGTAGTCCCGTCAAGCTCTTCCTCAAGAATACTGGAGTGGGTTGCCATTCCTTCCTCCAGGGGATCTTCCTGACCCAGGGACTGAACCTGGGTCTCCTGCATTGCAGGTTCTTTACCATCTGAGCTACCAGAGAACCCATTTTAGTGGAAAGATTCCTTGATCATCTCAACGCTGGACTCTTTTTCATTGTTTTAATAAATCCCAGGGTCAATTAACTTATAAGCAGATTTACAATTTTTCTCATAGACATGATACAGTGAGTCCCGGCACGATAGAAATTATTTCCCATCAGACAAAAATATCTCATCTTTTGCAAACGGGTGAAGCAGTATTAATCTTCGAAGAAGCCTCAATGGCTCCCCCATTATTTGCAGAAGAGAGTGCAAGCATCAGAAACTGACGCAGCTTTCAACATTCTCTCCACCTCTCCTGCAGAACAAGCCCTACCCAACAAAAGCATAGGGTAGAGACCCCTGAGCTCTGCTCCTGCACTTCCCCTGGAGGGAACGCACTCTTCTCTTGGACTCATGAGGTCCTGGCCTGGGTTAGCTGCACCTCCCTCCTCTGTGCCCCCGAAATACCCTACATAGCCCCTTGGCAAGAGCATTGCTCCAGAGTACTGGCACTGACTGCCTTCACAGCTCCACCTGCTGCTGCTGCTAAGTCGCTTCAGTCGTGCCGACTCTGTGCGACCCCATAGACTGCAGCCCACTAGGTTCCTCCGTCCCTGGGATTCTCCAGGCAAGAATACTGGCGTGGGTTGCCATTTCCTTCTCCACCACAGTTCCACCACCTCCACCCAAAACACGATCGCAAGCAAGAACTATCTCTTACATAGGTCTGCCTCTCCCTCGCTGTCAGAGCCCAGTGCCCGGAGACACCGGGATGCTTACTAAGTGAGACCCTACCCCATTATTTTAACCTGAAGCCTGCTACCATCACCCTCTAGACCAATCACTTTAGTTTGGAGTAAATGTTACCTAATGACGTTACCAATCTCTAAAGGAAGACCAAAGGTTTCCCACTGAATCTCGCTTTAATGCCTCACTGGCACCTTCCTCGACATAGCCCGGCGCTGGGCCTGTGCCCCACTCCCCCGTCTCCTGGATCCCTCCTCCCCTCTTCCAGGCCCCCAGCCTCACTCACCTCTCCCTCTTCCTTCTCCAGCGCCTCACACACCCCGCACCCCATCCGCCGCGCCGCCAGGCCCCTTTGCTCCACCCGCCTGTAGCAGGGGCTAGAGGGGCCGGAGAACCCAAAATTGAGGAACGGCTGGGAGGAGGCCAAGCTCACCTGCACCGCGTGGCTGAGCCCCTCGCGCACAGCGTAGTTGAAAGACTCGACATGCGCCCGCGTCAGCTCCTGCAACGCTGGCTTTTGCTGCTCCCGCGGGATCCCGTAAGAGGGGTCGGTCAAGTGCTTTAGGCTGGGCCCACTGGGCAGGTTTCGCCACCGGCCGCCGGGATCCATGAGTTTGCCTGCACACCGGGCGCCAGGGACTGCTCCACACGCGCCGGAAACACCGCCCGGCGCCCAGCACCCATGACCTGCTGGGAAATGTAGTTCCTCTTGGTCTGCCGGCCCTGGGTCCTCAGATTTTACAGGGTCGACTAGAAACTAATACTTGGAGCAAGTGGGCCCGTTCAAAATTCTGCAGAGTCGGAGAGCGGCGGATCGGCCCCGTCTCCTCTCTTGCGGCGTCCACCCCTGTAGATCTCCGTTCTCCACTCAGAAAGAGGAAGTCCGCTCCACGACCAATTCCGCGTGTGAAATCTCCATCTTTCATTTGCGGTTTAGAACCGGCGGAGAGCGGTGTTCAAAGATTTCCTTCTCTTTCCTTGACCACTTTGCGATCCAATATTGATGCAGACTCTCGGGGTGACACCCAACCAGAGTTCTGGCTTCAGGGAAAAAGCAGTTGGGCACCAAACGATTGCCCTCTACCCAGCTGTTAAGTCGGGAAGGTTCATCACTGGGACCGTCTAGCGGTGGTCCTCCCCCCATTAGCCCCTCCCCGCGTCGTCTAGACTCGAGTCTTGAGCGGGAGCCGGCGACGTGTGTGCAGGCGGGCGTCCTAGCCCTAATATCCTTTAGTTATTTAGTCGCTAAGACATGTTCAACGCCTTGCGACCCCATGGACTCTAGCCCTCTAGGCTCCTCTGTCCATGGGATTGCCCGGGCAAGAACACTGGAGTGGGTTGCCATTCCCTTCTCCAGGGGATCTTTCCCAACCCAGGGATCCGGGGATCTTAGTTCCCTGACCAGGGATCAAACCTGTGCGCCCTGCAGTGGAAATGCAGACTCTTAACCACTGGACCTCCATGGATACTTTGAGTCTCTAAATCCTATACTCCATTCATCTCCCCAGAAAACGATTTATCGGAGACTGTCTGCAGCTGTCTTGCAGCGTAATCCTTCCTGTGTGTGTGCGTTTAACTGCTCTATTGTGTACGCGGTATAACTACACACAATAAATTACACCCGTTTAAAGGGTACGCGCTGGTAAGTTCTGACCTACGTATATATATATACCTCCTGGGCTTCCGTGATGAAGCTATCATCACAATTAAGATAATGAATTCATTCACCACTTACAGAAATGTCCGCCTGACGCAATTCCACCTTTACCTACGTCAGGTGGTAATTCTCATTCCTATATCAATTTTAAAAATTATCTTGTTTCTTTCTTACGTTTACACCATCAAATCTCCCAAGATGTGTGCAGTTGTGACCTAAATTCTGCCTTCTCTTCCTTTACAGCGACTGCTACTTTTAGGAAAAACTCTCTTCCTCTATTCCCTCTCCCTTGGTCAGGAAGGTAGGAGAATGAGGGGATTATGACAGGTGCAACTGTTTCCATCAGCATACAAACTTGCTGGAAAAGCTGTTAGAAAACAACTCACTGATCTCTTTCTTGTCCCCTTTAGAACATGGATCTTAAAAAGGTTGATCATCATTCCTGTCTCTCCACTGCTTTCAAGGTTCATCCATGTCTCAGCATATTTAGTTCTTCATTCTTTTCACAGCTGATTAAGAACCCATTGTATGGAGACCCATTTTGTTAATCTGTTCACCTGTCGATGGACATTTGGATTGTTTCCACCTTTGACTGTTGGGAGTAACACCGCTAGAAACATCCATGCACAAGTTTTTGTACAGACATATGTTTTCAATTCTGTTGGGTACTACAGCTGTTTATGGGACATATGGTAACTAACTTTTTGAGGTACTGCCAATTTTTTCCAAAAGCAGCTGTACAATTTTACATTCCCACTAGCAATGTATGAGGGTTTTACTTTCTCCTGTCTTCACCAGTATTTACCCTCTGTGTTTTAAAAATTATATCCACCTAAGTACATGGACAGGGAGGCCTGGCGTGCTGCGATTCATGGGGTCGCAAAGAGTCGGACACGACTGAGCGACTGAACTGAAGTACATGTGAGGTAGTATCTGTTCGTGATTTCTGTATTTCTCTAATGATGAGTGATATTGAGCACATTTTCATGTGTTACCATTTGTATATTTTCTTTGGAGAAATGTCTGTTTAGATACTTGGTCCATTTTTCAGTCTCTTTTAAGGTCTATTCAGCATTTATCTTCTTGAGTCAGTTTCATCAGTTTGAATGTCTTTCTAGGAATATGCCCATGGTATCTAATTTGCTGGCCTACAGTTGTTCATAGGATTCCCCTATAATCCTTTTTATTTGTAGTAATATCCCTCTTTCATTCTTTATTTTAGTAATCTGAGTTCTTTATATTTTTTGTTCACCAGCTAAAGGTTTCTCAATTTTGTTGATCTTTTTTGAAGCACCAACTTTTGGACTCATTGATTTTATCTATTGTTTTTCTATTCTCTAATTCATTTATTTCCACACACCTTTATTGTTTCTTTCTACTTTCTTTGAATTTAGATTACTCTTCTAATTTCTTAAGGTGGGAGGTTAGGTTATTGATTTGAGACCTTTCTTAAAAATAGTCTTTTAAAGATATAAAATTTCCTTTAGGCATGGCTTTAACTGCATCCCAGAAGTTTTGGTATGTTGTGTTTTCATTTTCATTTATCTCAAAGTTCTAACTTCCCTTGTGACTTCTTTCTTCAATCCATTGGCTATTTATGACTGTGTTTTTTAATATTCATAGATTTGTGATTTTCCCAGATTTGTCAATGGTTTCTAGTTTTATTTCATTGTGGTCAGAGAACATATGTAGTATGATTTCATAATTCATTGAGGCTTTATGGTGTACCATATGGTTTGTTCCTGAGAATGTTCCATGTGTACTTGAAAAAATGTATATTTGCTATACAAATATATTAAATATATAATTGGGTAGAGTGTTCTATAGATATTTGTTAGATCTGACTAGTTTATATTATTTTTTATTTCATTGTTGATCTTCTAGACATTATTGAAAATGGGAGATTGAAAACTCCAACTATTGTTATTGAATGTCTATTTCTGTCCAGTTCTGCCATTTTTTGCCTCATGTATCTTGGGACTCTTTTGTTAGGTGCATGTGTTTATAATTGTTGTATCTCCTGATGGACTCATCTTTTTTATTATTATAAAATGTCCTTCTTTGCCTGTAGTGACAATTTTTTTCTTAAAGCCTATTTTATCTAATATTTGTTTGGCCATCTAAGCTCTGAGTTACTGTTTGCATGGTATATTTTTTCTCATACTTTCACCTCTTGGGTCTTTGAATCTAAAGACCATCTCTTGTAGATAGCATTGAGTTGGATCGTGGTTGTTTTGGTTTTTTATCCATTTTGCCAGTCTCTGCCTTTTGATGGGAGTCTTTAATCTATTTGCATTTAATGAAATTACTGATAAGATAGGAATTTATGTCTACATTTTGCTATTTGCTTTGTATATGCCTCCTACCTCCCCCCCATCCCTTCATTACTGCCTTTTCTTTTGTTAAATATTTTCTAGTCTAATATTTTCCACCAGGGCTTCTCTGGTGGTTCAGATGGTAAAGAATCCGTCTACAATGCAGGAGACCTGGGTTCTATCCCTGGGTTGGGAAGATCCCCTGGAGGAGGGCATGGCAACCCCCTCCAGTATTCTTGCCTGGAGAATCCCCATGGACAGAGGAGCCTGGCAGGCTACAGTCCATAGGGGTCACAAAGAGGCAGACATGACTGAGTGACTAAGTGGCACAGTGTAATATTTTAGTTCCCATGTCTCTTTTTACTATATATTAAAGTCATTTTCATAGTGGTTAATGTGTCTTGGGGTGGATCTCTTTGAATCTATTCTATTTAGAGTTCACTGAACCTCTTGAATGCGTTTTAATGGTTTTCATCAAAGAGGGAAAGTTTTTGACTACTTCTTCTAGTACGTTTTAGGATTCCTGTTATGTCTATGTTGCTGTACATCTATATTTCTGGAGCCTGTACATTTTTCCCTCATTCTTTTTTCTTTCTATTCCTCAGACTAGATGATCTCAACTGAATTCAGATTCAGTGATTCCTTCTTCTTTTGCCAGCTCAAACCTGCTTTTGAACACCTCTATTAAATTTTTCATTTGCTTTATCATACTGTCCAATGCAAAATTTCTACTTTGCTTTATTCAGAAAACAATTTCTATTTCTTTAATGATATTGTGTCTTTGGTGACACATCATTCTCTTTTATTTCTTTAAACATATTTTAAATAGCTGAATTAAAGTGTTTATGTAGTTAAGTTCAATGCCTGCACTTCTTCAGGGATGATTCCTATTGACTGTTCCCTGTGCGGGGCATGCTTTCTTTTTCTTTGCATGTCCCATAACTTGTGATGAAAACGTTGATAATACTATGGGGCAATTTTGGAAAACCACTCTTCCCTCCTCAGGGTTTATTGTCGTTTTTTTAGTGACTTTCCTGAACTAGTTTTGTCAAGCCTGTATTTTTTGATGTATGGCCACTGAAGGGTCTGCTCTATCAGCTTAGTGGTCAACTAATGATTCAACAGAGATTTCCTTAAACACTTGGAACAAGTACATCTCCCGGTCTTTGGCACAGGACTGTGTGTGTATGTTTGTGTGTGTGTGTGAAAGGTATGCCTTCATGCTCAGGCAAGCAGTTTACATCCCTGCCCTAGTCTTCACTTCCTGCTTGTGAATATCCTCCTAGTCAGACAGAGGTGAAGGCTGAGGGAATTCAGTTCTCCTCTGGGCACATACACAGTCTACACTTGTATTTTTAGGAATATACTGAAGCTTTTCAAAACTTATGAACATCTCATTCCCCATCTTTCCCTTCTAAATTTTTTGTTGTTCTTCCAGCTGCTAAAACCATCTCAGCAAGTTGAGGTGTTAAACAGTTGCTGCTGATTATTTTTAACAAATGCACCCAGGGATAGGCTGCTCACAATGGGCACACTCTAAGACAGGTCAAATAAAATAAACTCTAAGATGAGGACTTACATGAAACTGCCAGTCAGGCCAAATAAGAACACCTCATTAGGAATGGAGCTTTGGGTGAGCTCCAGCACCATTCTGCACCCTCTAATGGCTGCTAGGCTGCTGGGTTTCACCAAGACTCTGGGGCTCTTGGTTTCCAAGGCTATCACAGAGATGATATAAAGATGATATCACAGAGATGATATAAAGGAGATGAAAATGGGGCAAGTTAAAACATCACCAAACTTGCTGTTTTTATCAACATGCAAACATTTTTCTTTAATAAATGCTTCCTGGATTGTTGCAAGCTTTTGGCTAATCTGCCACTGTTCTGATTGCTTTTATGCAAGATGGGATTTTCAGAGGCTCTTACTCTACTCTTCCCCCTGATGTTTTCACCTGTGAATTTTGAAAAGGAATTTTGATTGTAGCAATCTTCAAGTTGTGCCAGCAAGTATCCCATGGACAGGGACTCATTTTCCTTTGTCTTTAGGGATGCTTTGGGGAAAACCTCTTTAAAGTATTACTGGAACTTTTAGGCCATGGGAGAATATCAGCTTAAGGGGAAGGGGCAGCTACTAACAGCAAATGGGACCAGACTCTAAAAGAAGTTCTTTGAACCTGTCCACTCTCAGGATTCTAAGTAGCCGCCTGCCTGGGTCCATGAATGTCTGCTGATCTTTGCACCCTACCCATGCAGTCCCCACTGAATCCAGTGGGTATGTGTTATGTCACATCAGAAACTTGTTTGGAGTGGGGTGTTTAAGCCAAGGTTCCTGGTGTGGAAGCTGCTATGCAAGGCAGGCCAGCTATACACAGGAAAGGAGTTCAAAGCATCCAGCCTCAGTTGGAAGGTTTGTCCACAAGTTACAAGTTTAATTACAGTTTACATAACTGAAGCCCTTTCTAGCCATGTGACTAAGGGTCTGAGGTAAGACCAGTAGGTACTGATATGATGGTGGTGGTTTAGTCGCTAAATTGTATCTGACTCTTATGACCCCATGGACTGTAGCCTGCCAGGCTCCTCTGTCCATGGGATTCTTCAGGTAAGAATACTGGAGTGGGTTGCCATTCCCTTCTCCAGGGGATCTTCCTGACCCAGGAATTGAACCCAGGTCTCTTGCATTGCAGGCAGATTCTTTACCAAACGAGCTACAAGGGAAGCCGCTAGGATATGCCTGCTGGTGTTTATATGGCCTTAGTAAAGTCTTAAGGACTTCTTGAACTTCTGGCTAACTGGAGAAGGAGCCTCACTTTAAAGCACACAATCTGCAGCATGATTCAGATGATACACACGTCATGTAAAACATGATGGACTAGACTTTGGTAGCTGAAATTGTTCAGTGCATCATCCTGGAGCAGCTCACAGTTTTAAAGGACAAGTCTATTGGCTTACATACCAACATTCTTAGGTCAACAAACAATGGCCATGTATGTGCTTATTTTTGCATGGCCCGTGAGCTAAGTTTTGTTTTCTTAATATTTTTTAAGAGTTAAGGAAAAAAAGAAGAATATGCAAGAGAGAACTAGTTGGGCTTGCAAAGCCTAGAATATTTACTACCTAGCCCTTTATAGAAAAAGTCTGCCTGCCTCTAGTTTAACAGAATCACGGATTTCAATAACCAGGCATATCGGAGGACAGTCAACACCCACAGTAAGATGAGAGAACCAAAGGGGACAAAAACACTTGAATACGATTCCTTTAATGCTCCAGGCATTCAAACATTCATAGAATTGCCTTGTTTCAAAAGTCATTTCCTCTTAGGTACAGATTCTGTGTCCAGGAGCAGAGACAGTTTTCTCCACGGCACCCACTAGTGCTGTGGGGACCCTCTCCAGCACGTCATCTTCTCTGGTAGAGTCCCCACGACCCATGGCAAGGCTGGACGCACCCCTGCTTGACACAACCTCCACTTTAATGGAAACACCCTTTGTAGCGTTACCACAGCTCATGGGTCCATCCGTTTCCGGCACAACCAGACGTCCCGAGTCTGGGACCATCACCCTGAGGTGCTCCTGAAACACCACATTAGCTGGTTAAGTCCACCAGCACCTGCTCCACTATATCAGACAGACACTGAGGCACTTTCATGTCCTGGGGAAACAGAGTTTACAGTCATCATAGGAGTCCAGTGAGACAGAAGGGGCTTTCTTCTCAATAATTCATTTGTAACCCTAACACATATTTAGCAGATTTATAAATTCATGTCTGGTTACATTTGACAACAAGTCTTCACAAAGTAGATGAAAGCATATTAAAGTAGATGAAAGCATATTTAAGTAGATGAAAGCACGGCTGAGTTTCCAAAGGCTATGACGGGGAGCAGAGAGAGAGAACTTGTTTGGATGGAATATGCTGTATATCACGTCAGCATCCGGTCATCCTTAAAGAAATGCCTGGCCTTCCAAAAGGAATTTAAAAAAAATCTCTAACCCTTATTGGATTCTTCCAAGGTAATTATATTATCTGTCCTTCCTTCTCCAGCAGTGGTTCGAGGCATCTCAATGCATCTGACGCCTGAGGTTCAGACCTAACGGGCCAGGGGTCATGAGGAGGGAGGTGTGGACACCAACATTCTTTAAAGCTTCCCGAGTGACTCCAGCAAATTATCAGCATTGAGAACCTTGGTCCTCAGGGCTCTCCAGCCTTCCTAATCTCATGTGTCCTCACTGAATGCCCTTGAGGTAGTCCCAGGATCAGGCAACAAGTTCTTCCACAAGATAAGAAACTAAGGCACAGAGGTTCATGGGTTTCTCTGATGCTGTGCAGCCAATGAGTCGAGACTGAAATCAACATCTCCAAACACCACCACCACCTCCTTCCCTAGCAACTGGCGACATGAACACAGACTACACGGATGAAGACTGACGGGGGCGAGGCATGACCATCTGTGCCACGGATATCACTGAAGGATATGGAAGAGTTCTGTGCCAGCTGCTCTCCCTGATCAGACATAAATCCACAAAACAGATACTTATTTGAAACCACGTGAGGAATGAAGCATAATTTCCTCTTTAAAGCCTTTCTTCCCTCACATATATTGCTATCAATTCTGTTTTCTTAGAAAACCCATCAAAATCCACAGACTTCCTAACACCTGGATTCTTAGTTCTGTCACTGTAAAAGACACTGGAAAATTCTCAAATGTCCCTGTAATTTAGGTCCAAAAGATCATTACAAATCTGCATTTGCTTGTGACGGGACTACAAAATTCTCCCTGCTTTTTTTTTTCCTCTTGTTTTTTGGCCGCACTGGGCAGCATGCAGGATCCTAGTTCCCCAATCAGGGATTGAACCAGTGCCCCCTTTAGTGCAAGTGTGGGGTCTTAACCACTGAATGGCTAGGGGAATCCCCAAAACCTCCCTACTTTTCCCATCACTGGCCCACTCAGACTTCCCAAGCCCCAGAACCCTACACTTTCTCCATGGGTGCGCACCTGCCCACAATCTACTCAGAATCTCCCCAAACACTAACCCATCAGCTGCTTTGGGCCTCTAGGATTCCAGTAATACTTGTTTTATTTTGCTCTGGATGCAAACTTCATCATCTATACATTCTGGGTACCACTGGCATGTTGATTTTTTAATTCCAAACTGCCGGGCGAGCCCAGCCGGCTGGGCCTTCCTCCACTTCACCGAGACACAATACTTTCACATCCCACACCCACTGGTGCATCCATGAAATCCTTTCCATCATTCCTTTTTTTACCATCAGCTCCCACATCTCATCATATTTGAGGCTGCTTTTTCTTTGCTTTGTAAAAAAGTCTCCCCTGGCTGCAGAACTCTTTTCTGATGACAAATGGAGATGAATAAGGGAGGGCACCTGTGCCAGAGAGAAGGACCGCACCCCTCCCCACCCCCAGGCCCAGGGTCCTGGGGTGGAGGGTGCATGCCTGTTCAGTGGGTCTGTGGAGGGTGCATGCCTGTTCAGTGGGTCTGCGGGGATTCCCATGCATTGTGCACTCAGCTCACACTGGACACAAGTGGCATGTGGGGGCTCCTTCTTCCAAGTGAGGTGGCCTCCCACAAAGTCTGTAGAATATTCATCCATGCCACGGGTAGTAGAAACTACACCTAAGGGGACACTGCTAACATTTGCTGATTGACAGGGTGCCATGTGCCGCTCTGAAACCACACCTTTTCCATTTCAAGAGTTCTCTCTTTCGGGTGAGACATACACTGATCCACAGCCTCTCCCGGACGTTGAGAGGAACAAGGAGATGAAAAATCTTCCCTGGAACAAAACCTAACCTTCCAACTCCTAAAAAAAGGTGTTCAAAGAGCAAGAAAAACAAAATGGGGAGGAGCCCCCTGGGGTGGGGTAGGGTGAGGGGAATTCTACTCCCCTGGAGGGCTTTCTAACAAAAGTTAAATCCTCCGAAAAATGAACAAAAAGGAACCTGTCCAAAGGGCATGTAGAATTCTGGTTAAAACAAGGAGATTTGAGAATCACCATAATCGTCATATTTCAATGACCCATCCCACCACCCACACACACCCAGCTATTAAGTAAAGCAAGACATCGTGTTTTTTCCTCTCTCATGCTTATTGAATGCTTATGGGTTCACAGCAAACTTTGCTGCTTGGTTTCTAAAACATGCAGAGAGCAGACTGAGAGCAGCGTTCGGCGCCCAGTCCACGCCAGCCCTGACTGGTGACCGGCCAGACACCATCAGGATCGGGGTGAGCACGCCCCCTGGCGGCGAAGCGGCGCCTGCACAGCCAGGCCCCAGGGACAGATGGTGAGCATGTGTCCAGACGGTTGGGGGAGTGACGGGAACGAGCTGGGAGTGCTCTCACATCCCGTCCCCACCCCAGACCGGAGGCCGCAGCTGGGCACAGAGCTAAGGCACTAACGCAGCAGTGGACAGTCACCAACCAGGTCCGACGGCTGCCCGCCCTGGGCGGGAGACCCGCTGCTGCTCAGAGCGCTGCCTTAGGATATAATTCAGATCTTTTCAAAGAGTGAGAAGGTAAAGTAAGTACATCCCTGTTTTTGCCCCTTAGAAGAATATCTGGCTCTCCCGTCTGAGAAATGTGCTGCAGTTTTCGAATCTCCGTAGCAGGGCCGAGAGCTCCACCTGGGGACCTCTGGGCAACCAATCGCTCCTGGGGGAAGCTCCTTTGTTTTCTCCCAGCACGTCTCTCCAAGTTGCCTCTCTTCTTCCCTTTTGGCTTGACAGCAATTCAGACACATCTCCTTCCCCTGGGGCAGGGCCCCCCTGCGTGCTTCTTCCGAGGCATCTCTGCGCACCTCCCTGGGTCACAGCTTGATGAAGGTGGCCGGCTGGGGGGGCTGCTGCTCCGCGTCCGGGGGCGGGAAGACGCTGGCAATGGCTATGTCCACGATGCCCTGGCACAGCTCTGCATAAAGCTTCCTGAAACAGGTTCGGAGATCTATTATTGAGGATGCACATCAAAGTGCAGGAGAAAATCAAAGGTGGTTTTTTTAAAAAAAAATCAGGATTGTTTAGTTGCTAGGTCCTATCCAACTCTCTTCCAACTCCATGGACTAGAGCCAACCAGGCTCCTCTGTCCATGGGATTTCCCAGGCAAGAATACTGGAGTGGGTTGCCATTTCATTCTCCAGGGGATCTTCCTGACCCAGAGATTGAACCCGAGTCTCTGGTTTCTCTGCATTGGCAGGTGGATTCTTTACCACCGCACCACCTGGGAAGCTCTTTCACCAGGATCTGCCCCAGAATTCCACCTGGTATTTATAAGACACATGTCAACTGTCCATACAAATACTGCAGGAAGTACTACTGCAGGAAGATAAAGCATCCACTTAATGGATATTTCTGGAAGGTCTTGCAGGTGAACAGACAAGGCAGCGCCTGCTCTAACTAACTGCAGGGAAGACAGGCAATTCCAAAGAGAACAGGGCCATCTTGCCTGTCTGGGGGGGGTACACATGGAGACACAGGCTCTCCCCAAGGAAAACACCCATGTGCTGTGGTTGAGGGGCCTTGAAGGAAGACTCCTCAGAGTAACAGCTCATCTGAGACGTGGAGAATGAGTGACAACGGACAGAGAATGGATGACAGGGCAGAAAAGAGGAGGAAGGAGAGGGGAGTCAGACACAGAGAACGAGGGTGGTAAGATCATCAGTACCATTTTTCTAGAGGCCACATATATGTGTTAATATACAATATTTCTGTTCTGACTGACTTCACTCTGTATGACATTCTCTGGTTCCATCCATGTCTCTACTGATAGTATTCCACTGTATATACACACCATACCTTCTTTATCTAGTCCTCTCATTTGCAAAGCAGAAATAGGGACACAGACGTAGAAACGAATGTATGGACATCAAAGCGGGAAGGGGTGGGTGGGATGAACTGAGAGACTGGGATTGACACACATATGCTATGCATTTATATAAAATAGATAACTAATGAGAACTTACTGCGTAGCACAAGGAACTCTACTCAGTGCTCTGTGGTGAGCTAAATGGGAAGGAAATCTAAAGAAGAGGGCATATATGTATAAGTACAGTTGATTCGTGGACTTCCCTGGTGGCTCAGATGGTAAAGAATCTGCCTGCAATGCAGGAGACCCAGGTTCAGTCCGGGGGTTGGGAAGATTCCCCTGAAGAAGGGAATGGCTACCCCCTCCAGTATTCTTGCCTGAAGAATTCCATGGACAAAGGAGCCTGATGGACTACAGTCCATGGGGTCACAAAGAGTTGGATGGGACCAAGTGACAAACACTTCCGTAGCTGATTCACTTTGTTGTACAGCTGATTCACTTTGTTGTCATGCAACTATACTCCAATAAAAATTAAAAATAATAAATAAAAAAGAATGAGGGTGAGATACAGAGACAAAGGAGGGGAGGGAGAAAGAGAGAGGAGGGTGAGAGAGAGGAAGGGCCATGCAAATATAGGGAAGGGCATCCACCAAGCAGAGAACTCAGGAAATCTGGGAAAGGAGGCCACTGCAGTGTGAGGCAGGGGACAAGGTGGGGCCTGACGCCACGTGCTGGCACCTGGACTTCAGCCAGAGGCCAAGGAACCACCAAAGCCACGGAGGAACACCTCCCATCCAGAGCTACAAGGAGGCCCTCAAACTCCGCACCCCCTTGTTCCCTACAGGATTTCTGTCTGCTTCATACAGCAGTGTATGAGGCAAGCTCTTTTACGACTGGCTCCAACACAGGGAGGGCTTCCCAGGTGGCGCTAGTGGTGAAGAACCTGGCTGCCAACGTAGGAGATGTAAGAGATGCAGGTTTGATCCCTGGGTCGGAAAGATCCCCTGGAGGAAGGCATGGCAACCCACTCCAGTATTCTTGCCTGGAGAACCCCATGGACAGAGGAGCCTGTTGGGCTACAGTCCATGGGTTGCACAGAGCTGGACATGACTGAAGCAACTTAGCACACACTCATGTCAACACAGGGAAAAATCAGAGACATATGGTTCAAAGAGAAAACCCACATCTGAGACGATGCTCTGGGCCAGATGTGCCTATTTGCTATGTGCCTAACTTGCTCAGGACTGCTGGGATACAGGTGGCAGGAGTCTAGGCCAGCCCAACCTAGAGGAACAGACGTCTTCACTGTCCTGACTTCCAGAAGATGCTATCTCCCAATCTCCACTAGGTGGGAAATCTTCACAACCGAATTCCGGTCCCTCCTGATCCAGTGGCAAATCTCTGCTATTTTCCTCATCATAGAAACTTTCTCCCACCCCTCATCCCCTTCTACTGCCCTTGAAGCTGGAACTGCTATGTCCTAACCTTTTGTAAGGCCCTCTGGGAAGAGAACTCGTGCAAAGCCACGCTTCTCTTGTCTGTCTTGGTAAGCCCTAACTACTGGCTGACCTTCGTTTCTCCTGCGAGATGTCTACTCTTTCCTATCTCCCCTCCCCCCACCTCCCAGCCCCTGCTTCTTCTGTCTGCATGGATCAAGCCCCAGGGTCTAGGCTATACCAATCAACCTTCCCCTTCTGAAGGGACAATGATCAGGAGGCCTGCATGGGAGGGCTGGTAGTTTGGGTCCTAGTAGTCTTGGGTCTTGGCAAGTCACCAAGAGCCAAAACCATTGAAATAGACAGTGTTTGGTGTTCCATGAAGTGTGTCATTAGTCACCTTGGGAAAGCTTTTCTGAAGGGGATGCTGGGGATGGGGCGAGAGGACGTAGCTTCAACTTCGTCAAGTCAACTAACAACTTCGATATTTCTGGCATAGGAGGTACCCAATATACAAGCAAGTATGGGTCTTTGAACATCCTGCTATGTTCATACAGCAGGATAAGTAAGTCCTGTTTTAACATCTGCACAACAATGAAACCGTGCTTCCTGAATAAAGACTTTCCTTTGACTACACCATCGTATCATCATCTCCATCAACTCTCTTCCCATTTGTCCTTTAGGAAGCAAGCATAAAGGCATTTGAAAGTTTATTTCCTTCAAGGACTTCCCAAGGCAAAGGTTAAGACTTTGCCTTCCAATGCAGAGGGCACAGGTTTGATCCATGGTAGGGGAACTAAGATCCTCCATGCCTTGAGGCATAGCCAAAAAAAAAAAAAAGAAAGAAAAAATCAGGAAAAATCATATATCATTGTTGTATAAAAAAAAAAAGTTTACTTCCTTCAGCATAAGAACAGAACCCATCCACCTCATGGTGTGGCCTGGGTCCCTTGGGGCTTTCCAAGCCACCTCACAGTAAGCCCCCCATTTCAAGAGCTCTCCCTACTCAAAATTACGCACCTAAAAGATAGATGAGCTTCCCTTGTGGCTCAGTGGTATAGAATCTACCTGCAATGCAGAAGACCTGGGTTCAATTGCTGGGTCAGGAAGGTCCCCTGGAGAAGTGATTGGCTACCCACTCTAGTACTCTTCCCTGGAGAATCCCAATGAACAGAGGAGCCTGGAAAGCTACAGAACATGGGGTTGCAGAGTCGGATACGACTGAGTAACTAACACTTTCACTTCACTTCTTCTAGAAGATAGAATCTGTTTCTTTTCTATGACAGCAACTGTAACTCAAAATAATTCATACAATAATTGACTAGGCAGTGTCCGGCTCCCTCCTCCAGTGGACTCTTTAAGGATGCTCATTTTTACATGTTTCTCAAAACCCCACTCTTCTGCTAGACCCCACTGCTCTCATCAGGACTCTGAGCAAAGCGGATCCAGAAGATGGGAAGTAGCTTTGAGGGGCTAGTGAGATGCAGCCCAGAGAAGACAGCAAACCCTGATGCCCAGTGGCTTATCACTAGAGGCCTCTGTCAGGCTCCAGCATGACCAGATCCTGCAGAGCATCTCAGCAAGCAAGTGAGCCTTCACCAGTGTGTGGATGCCACTGATGGAAAAAGAGGTCAAGGATATTACTCATCACTCCAAGTGAACTGAGGAATTGCTGTTTCTCTGCCCTCTCTAGCCTTCAATCCTTACATGAATACAAAGACGCAGATCCACCTTTTCCTATCCAGAGACTAGAGGTAAACCCTTGAGCCAAAGCTGGAGGCAGAATTGACCAGGCCTGATGGACAGAACCTTGGGGGTCATGGAAAGGGGGAGGCTGGGTCTTAGTTGGGTTTCTGGCTCAGGACCCCAAAAGAGGGGAGCTGGACATTCACTGAAATGGGCAGCTCTGGGGTGGGACGCCCACTGGACATCCACACAGCTCCTCGCAGGAGGCAGGGAAGACAGGTGCAGATACTGGCCCAGGACTCAGAGATACAATGTAATTGGCTGGCTTTAAAATCCAGGAGTGCAAGATGGACTTGGCTGGAGACCTGGAAAGAGCAGTTTCTGTGAGGGTGGATGGAAGGCAGCCTGGAGTGGACCACAGTGTGGATGGGGACTGAGGAAGAGGAGATAGTGTGTGCAGACGTGGCTTCTCCAGATGTGTGGCTGTGGGCATTTCCCTGGTGGTCCAGGGTTTAAGACTGTGCTTCCAGTGCAAGGGGTGTAGGTTCGATCCTGAGTCAGGAAACTAATAAGATCCCACACTCCATGCAGAGTGGCTAAAAAAACAACAAAACAAAACAAAACAAAAACAAGTGTGGCTGTGAAGGGAGCAGGGAGGGAATGGTTAGTGGAGCAGGACAGGGCATCAGAGGAGGGCGTTTTTTTTTTCCTTTTAGCCTCATTGCACAGCGGGCGTGTGGGATCTTAGTTCCCTGACTAGGGACTGAGCTTGTGCCCTCTGTATAAGACGGATGGAGTCTTAACCACTGGACCACCAGGGCAGTCCAGGAGGGCTCTTTGTAATCACTGGGGAAATCTGCTGGGTACCACATGCTGGTGGGAAGTACTCAGCAAAGAGGGAGAAGGTAGCTGAGCACAGCATCCTCATCCTGCCCTCCTGCCTGGAGGGAGGGGACTGAGTCAGAGCACAAGGAGGGACGTACTGCTGACAGGAAGGACAGGAGAAGGTGGGTACCCCTAAGGGCATGATGAAGGGAGAATGTGAAAGGTTCCATACCCCTCCACCCCAGCCTCCTTCACTCTCCTCCTCCTTCAGATCTCAGTCCCAAGCATCACCTCCCAAGGGGACCTTGTGCTCAATTTTATTATCTTCTAACATCTTTCACTCTATGACAGCATGTATCCCAGTCTGTCATCTATATTGTCTTGTCCTTGGTCCTTCCCAGTCTCCCTCTACAAAGGGTGGACCTAGGTCTCTCGGTACAAAGGCTGAGACCCAGAGCCCAATCCAGGGCCAGGCAGGTGACAGGGACCTAACAAGTACCATTAGCTGCAGGCATGGATGAAGCTGCAACCTTTGAGGATGAAGTGTGAATGACTCCCATACATGGAAGGTTTCCCATAGGTAGACTCCAACTCACCTATACCCTCACCTTTTCTTACCCCACAACACTCATGCCATGCTGCAGCCAGACTCCTCCCAGGAGGAGTGGAAGCTCCCTGAGGGCAGGGTCTGTTCATCTGCACATCTCCCCTAGAGCCTGGCCCAGAGCAAGGTGCGGCTGGAGGCTGGGTCCCTTTCCCCTTGGCACAGGTGACCCTCTCCTCTTCCAACCCAGCTTCAGCTCCACCATGTCCATGGCACCTTCTCAGACCACCTCCTGTCCAGGGAGCCCCTGAAATGCTTGCTCATCACTATCTCCCCCGCTCACGGGACCTGCTGACCCATCACTTTGCCACACAAGAGGGTCTCGGCTGCTACTACTGGCTTTGTTTGGAACTTTCATGGCATCCACCACCCACCTCAGCACAGGCTAAATGCTCAGCTCATATGGGAAGGAGATGGAAAAGGGAATGACTCGACATGGCCCCCTGCTGGCCAGGGTCCAACCAAAGCACTACCATCGCTGGTACATCCTCCTTGACATCATTCAAAGGGTCTACGCTAGAAGACCCAGTAATGGGCTTCCCAGGTGGTGTTAGTGCTAAAGAACCCACCTGCCAATGCAGGAGACCCAAGAGACATGCATTCGATTCCTGGTTTGGGAAGATCCCCTGGAGAATCCCATGGGCAGAGGAGCCTAGTCGGCTCCATGGGGTTGCAAAGAGTTGGACATGCTGAAGGACTTAGCAAGCATTCTTGGACACCCCGGAAATGGGAGCTCACCCCATGTCAAGACAGACTACCCCACCCGTGGAACCAAATTCCCACTTGTTAAAATCCAGTGGTGGTAGTTCCATTTTTAGTTTTTTAAGGAACTTTCATACTGTTCTCCATTCTGGCTGCAGTAATTTACATTCCAAACAATAGTGCTACAGGATTCCCTTTCCTCCACACCCTCTCCAGCACTTATTGTTTATATATTTTTTGATGATGGCCATTCTAACCCGTGTGAGGTGATACCTCATTCAAAAAGACACAGGCATCCCAATGTTCACTGAACCACTATTTACAATGGCCAGGACATGGAAGCAACCTGGATGTCTATCAACAGATGAATGAATAAGAAGATGTGGTACATATACAGTGGACTATATTACTCAGCCATAAAAAGGAATGACATTGGGTCATTTCTACAGACAGGGATGGACCTAAAGTCTGTCATACAGAGTGAAGTCAGAAAGAGAAAAACAAATACCACATATCAATGCATATATGTGGAACCTAGAAAAGTGGAACAGACAAATCTATTTGCAGGGTAGAAACAGAAATGCAGATGTAGAGAGTGAACATGTGGACACACGAGGGGAGGGGAGGGTGGGACAAACTGGAAGATTAGGACTGATACATATATACACTATCAAGTGAAAAACAGCTAGCTAGCAGGAAGCTGCTGTATAGCACAGTGAGCTCAGCTGGCTGCTCTGTGATGACCTAGAGGGATGAGGCGGTGGGAGGGAGGTTCAAGAGGGAGGGGATATATTATACATGTAGCTGATTCACTTCATTGTACAGCAGAAATCAACACAACATTGTAAAGTAACTATACCCCAATAAAAACACGCACACACAAAAAATCCCCCAGTGGTGTTCAGACTTACTGAGCACAAGCAGGGGCGCCATTGACTTCGATGAGCCAGACCTTCAGCTCCTCATCCACCATGAAGTCAAAGCCGAAGAGCTGAAAGCTCTGGTAAGGGAGGTGCTTGGTGCTGATGGCGGGCTCCACGCTCATGAGGCAGCTCCTACGGGGCACAGGGAAGAGCTTGCTGAGGATGGGGTGGTCTGGGCAGCAAGACCAGGGGAGGGGAGCTTGGATGATTTTACATCCGGTGTGCCAATGAAAACTGGCCTTGGCTTAATTATCTCTTTTGAATGTATTACCAATAGATTATTCAAGGAGATGCAACTTATTTGTTAGAAAACTCTGCCATCACTCTTATTCTGACAAGTAGTGGCTGCTTTCCCAGCAAGCGCTGAGTCATCACGGTCCCTTTAAATGTGGGTTCCTCCAACGGGTGGGCTGCTACCACATCTGCTGATAATAAACAAAACACTTCTATATATTGTTGCCATATTAAAAAAAATGGCCCACCATTTTGTGACACAGAATTTGCAAGGAGAAGGCTGATCTCATTCATTTCTTTCACAAGCTCCAGTTTGCTGCTTTTAACTCAAAGCCTTATATGTTGAAACAAGATATTGAAATATGGGACTGTATTAAGGTCAACTACTGTTTGCAAAAATTAGAGGATTTTAGTGACAAGGAAAAGTTGAAAGTGAATCTTAGAAACCATGATGAAACAGTACATGAAGCCTGAGGTCATGCTGCCGAAGCCAGAATCTCAGACAAATTTTTTAACCTCTTTAAGCCAAGTGTTGATGTCATTGTGAAATTGGGGTAAAAATAACATATATTCCCAGTGCTGAGTTGGTTCAGTGATATAATTACCTAAGGAACTTGTCATACCTCCTGGAAGCTGGGAGGCATCTAATGAATGCTATTACTAGTGAACAAGTATATTTTATTAATTTATCATTAATTTTTGATAGTCATGAATCTATTACTTATGAATGAAAAAGAACTCTTATCCAGTACAACATCCCAGAAAGTCTATGACATTTCTATTTTATAAAACTCCTCCCTGGTTTTTCCCTCAACTGGATGTTGGGGCAAAATGTTTATTTTAGTAAACACAGTATGTCAGGATGACTCTAAGGCTATCAGAGAAAGCTGTCCTACTCAGCTGTATATGTAGAAGGAAAAAGATATGTCTTATAAGTAGGTTTTGGCTTATGACTTTAAAGAAGAACTGGGGCTTCTGTATTCTGCAGTTTCTGTATTTCATCTCTGTGAGAGAATACCCTTGACTTCTGCAATTAAAATGCTCTTTACAATATTATAATTAAGAAAAAATTTAAAATTTAATGGGTTCTCATGATAAAAAGTTTATTACATTAAAAAATTTTTCTTAAATACAAAAACAATACTAAAGGATAAAGGATAAAAAGCAAAAGAAACATTACACTCCAGCACTTATAGGAAAAATCAGAAGTCAGAACCAAATCAAAACAAAATATTTTTTTTATTTGTTGGGAGTTCAAGTTAATAAACCACTTTAGAAGAATTTTTTAAAAATATAGTGTATCTAATTTTTTTTTAGCTGGAGTAGGAAGTCTGGGGGAAGTTAGCTGGGGGAGAAAAAAAAGAACATAAGATTCAGGAGGAGCTTTTATAGCTCTTGAGTAGGAACACTGTCTGAGTGGCACAGAACAATGGGAAGGAGGGGGATAGCAAATATCAAATACATCTTTTGCCTAAAATGGGAATTCTTTCTTCAGTATATTTGATTTATCTGGTGTCAGAATTCTAAGCACGTATAATCCCTGAAGAAATGGAACTCTGAGCCTTGTAATTATTCTGCTGGACTCTATGTAAGAATGTTGTTTTATTGTTTAGTTGCTCAGTACTGTCTGACTCTTTGTGACCCCATGGACTGTAGCCCGCCAGGTTCCTCTGTCCATAGCAATTCTCCAGGCCAGAACACCGGAGTGGGTTGCCATTTCTTTTTCCAGGGGATATTCTCAACCCAGGGATTAAACCCCATGCATCTCCTGCGTTGGCAGGCAGATTCTTTACCACTGAGCCATCAGGGAAGCCCAGTATAAGAACACATTGAGGAAAAAGGTTCAGTCATCATGGCAGGGTGGCAGCGACGGGGCAGATAAACAGACACAGAACAGAACAGAGATCCCAGGAACAGACTCTTGCATAAATGACCACCTGATTTACAACAGGAAGGGACACCAAAACGTGGTGGGAAAGGGAGAGTCACATGTACAAGTGAGCCTGGGTCAATAGGATATATTTCTAGAAAAACACGACACTTGACATAAAACAATTCAGAGAGGTTACAGGTCTAAAATATGAGAAAAAACCCAGAGGTCCATCAACTCCAGAAAGGATAAACCATGGACCACTCATACAATGGAATATGACACAGAAACAATATTGAAAAAATCAGAACACAAAGCAAGAATTGCAGTCTAATTCCACGTATATTAAGTTTAAGAACAAGCAAAAAGAATCTATGGTGATAAAAGTCAGAGAGTGGCTATCTCTGGCAGAGAGTATATATTTTGAGGGAGTTCAAGGGTATCTTTTAGGATGCTGTAAATATTTTATATCCTGATTTGCATTATGATTAGATGAATGTGTGCATAATTTAAAATTCACTAGATTTTTACCATATATGTACATTTCTCCAAATAATGTATTACTTAGCTTTGCTTGTTTTTCAATTTATATGAATAGGGCCAGTTCGTAATTTTTTGCTTGACATTATGAGATCCAACCAGTCCATTCTAAAGGAGATCAGTCCTGGGTGTTCAATGGAAGGACTGATGCTAAGGCTGAAACTCCAATACTTTGGCCACCTCATGCGAAGAATTGACTCGGAAACGACTCTGATGCTGGGAGGGATTGGGGGCAGGAGAAGAAGGGGACGACAGAGGATGAGATGGCTGGATGGCATCACTGACTTGATGGATGTGAGTCTGAGTGAACTCCAGGAGTTGGTTTTGGACAGGGAGGCCTGGTGTGCTGCGATTAATGGGGTCACAAAGAGTTGGACATGACTGAGCGACTGAACTGAACTGAGTGATAAAATCCTTCAGGAATAAGGAGAAACCAAGACATTCTAAGATGATGGAAAATCAAGAGGACTTATCACCAGCAGAACTGCTCTAAAAGAAATGCTGAAGTCTGAAGGGACATGAAACTTGGAATTTTAGTGCTGAAGCAAGAGCACAGGAAACAGCAAATAACTGGGTAAATGTAAAAGAGTGTTTCCCTCCTTTGTATTTAAAGTGGGCTTCTTGTTAACAGGATACAGTGGTCTTTTTTTTGATCCAACAAGATAATCTGTTACATATTAGGTTTATGTACATCATAACCCCTGGAGTAACCATTAAAAAAAACAAACAAACAAAAATACAAAGAGATATAGCCAAATACTCAACAGAACTCTAAAAAGTTCAAACAATTCAGAAGATGGCAAGAAACAAGGAAATGAAAAACAAAAAACAAAAAAGAGGGGACAAATGGACAATGAATGATAACATGGTAAATGTAAATTGCATCAAGCAAGTAGTTACTTAGAATGAGAATGGTATAAACACAGCGACTGAAAACCAGATGATACACTGGATTAAAAGCAAAACAAAACAAAATCCAATGATATGTCTATTAGAAGCCCATTTTAATTATACGATAGAGAGGAGGAGTAAAGGGATGAAAACATACAAATTATTAATCAAAAGAAAGCTGGAGTGACTATATTAATATCAGGCAAAATAGACTTCAAAATAAGAAATATTACCAGAGATAAAGACAGGAACTACATAATAATAAAGAGGTCAATTCTTCCCAAAGAAATAACAACTCTAAATGTATATACATCTGAAAACAAATCTTCAAAATATACAAAGCAAAAAACAAATAAAACGAAAAGGAGACATAGACAAGTCCACAATTATACTTGGAGACTTCCAAAGTTTTACCTCTCAATAATGGACAGAACAAGTAGAACAGAAAATCAGCAAGAATACAAAAGACTTGAATGACACTACCAACTGCCTTCACCTAATGAGCATTTATAGAACAACCTGCTCAACTACAGCAGAATAAACATTATTTCTAGTACATGTGGACATTCACTAAGATGGACCGTATTAAGAAAAAAATTTAAATAAGTAAAGATAGAGCATATTCTGGACCATGAAACAAACTTTAACAAATTCAAAACCATACAAAGTATGTGCTCTGACCATAATGAAATGAAAATTCCTTGAGAATCCCAAATATTTGAAAATTCAGCAAAAATTGCTAAATAACACACAAGTCAAAGATGAAGTCACAAGGGAAACTAGAAAGTATTTTAATAAAATGAAAACAAAAACATGACAGCAAAATCTGTGGGATGCAGCTAACAAGTTCTTATAGGAAAGCTGATGGCATTAACGGCTTATATTTAAAAAAAATATCTCAAATCAGTGATCTGACCTTATACTTTAAGGAAACTAGAAAAAGAAGAGAAAAGGAAACCCCTCAATAGCAGAAGAATAAAAATAATAAAGAACATGAAGAAATTGAAGACAAAAACAACAGAGAAAATCTATAAAGCCAAACACTGACTTTTAGAAATGATTAATAAAACTCATAAGCCTCTAACCAACCTGCCCAAGTGAAAGGGAGAAGATATAAATTATCCATATAAGGTAATCGAAGGATTAAGCATAAGGATTTTAAAAAACTTCATCACTACAGATCATACAGATATTAAAAGGATAATAAAGGGATATAACAAATAATTTCTGTCCTTAAATTAGACAATTAAAATGGAACAATTCTTTGAGAGGCACAAACTCCCAAAGCTCCTCCAAGACACATTTAACCAAAAGAGATAGGATTAGGTTACCTTATTATATGTTTGATTTGTAGTAAGATACTACTTTCCAGGGTGATGTTCAAAGCACTTGTTAGGTACTGATTGAACGCCTCAAAGAACATTTCGTTCCCTTCTTCATACTTCCCATAGTTCTTTGAGTACTCCTTCTGAATGCAGTGATTGGTCAAGTGGCAGGTTTTATCTTGGAAATTATCCATATGATATGGTTCTGAAGCAGTCCGAAGGACACCCTCTCTATAGAGGTAGATATTAAACTGATGATCCACCAAGACCCAGCTTCTGCAAAGTCAAAAAATAAAACACTATTTTATTCAAATTATCCAAAGCTTCTCCATGTTCTATTTATCATCCCCACACCTTGACTATTCTGGGAGGAAACAGAGGAAGGAGGTAGTTTCTAAAATTATATGAGGTTACCAACTTCCCTGGTGATCCAGTGGTTAAGAAGCCGCCTTGGGATGCAGGGGACACAGGTTTGATCCCTGGTCGGGGAACTAAGATCTCACATGCCGTGGGGCAACTGAGCCTGCACACCACAACTAGAGAGAAGCCCCCGTGCTGCAAGGAAGACCCAATGCATCCAAAAATGAATAAACAAATATTAAAATAAGTAAATAAAATTATATGCGGCAAGCCATGACAATTAGCCAAAAGAGCAAATTATCACTGTAATGAGGCAAAGAAAACATTTCACCATAACTGACAAGGAGACTTTGGTCCATTCAAAAGACACAGTATTTTGAAGAGATCTGAGTGGGCTGGTTTTTACGGTTAACATGAAACCCCCAGTTGCCAAGTTTACTCTTTTAGTAATCTTAGGAAGACTGTTCCTACTGAACCTGGTCTGACAAGACAGGTGTTTGAGAAGCAGTAAGTCAAACTGAAGGCATGAAGGTGAGAGAGTCCTGGTTGGGTGATGATAGAAAGGCCTGGGGCAAGCTGGGGCCAGGGCTATGCAGCTTTTGAAAGCACCCACAACCTCCTTCTCCTTGCCATGTCCTTTCTTGGAAACATAAAGTCCAAAACCCTAAGGTGTGTTCAAGAAACCCTTAAAAAGTGGGACTCAGATAACAGAGGGAGGACACAGCCTTTAGCAGGGTCATGCGATCTGCTGTGTCTGACTATGTGTTCTGTATGTATTTCTTTGCTTCTTTCATAAGCAAGCCCCACACACTGATGCCCTTCCTTTTGGATCCACTAGTCATCTCCAGATCCCAGGGACGGTGGAGCCTGGTGGGCTGCCGTCTACAGGGGTCGCACAGAGTCGGACACGACTGAAGTGACTTAGCAGCAGCACTAGTCATCTCCAGTAAAAAGAATATTAAAGGGACTTCCCTGGTGGAAAGTGGTTTAGAATCCCACCAATGCAGGAACACGGGTTCAATCCCTGTTCTGGGAAGATCTCACATGCCATGGGGCAACTAAGCCCATGTGCCACAACCACTGAAGCCCGAAAGCCCTAGAACTAGAGTCTTGTGCTCCACAACAGGAGAAGCCACTGCAACGAGAAGCCTGCGCACCACAACTAGAGAGTAGTCCCTGCTCGCAGCAGCTAGAGAAAGCCTGTGTGCAGCAACAAAGATCCAGCGCAGCCATAAACAGCTTTTAAAAGACAGAATACTAAAAGAAAAAGAGAGAGAGGAAATTCATCATTTTAGCCACATTTTATAGAAAGACAAGAGAAAGAGTGACAGAAAACCAGAAAATGAAGTACAGAAACTCAGTTCCGTTCAGCCACTCAGCTTGAAAGTGCTAGTCACTCAGTCGTATCCAACTCTGTGCGACCCCATGGACTGTAGCCTGCCAAACTCCTCTGTCCATGGGATTCTCCAGGCAGGAATACTGGAGTGGGTTGCCATTCCCTTCTCCAGGGGATCTTTCCCACCCAGGGATCAATGCACTGTGGGCAGATTCTTTGCTGTCTGAGCCACCAGGGAAGCCCAACTTGGGTGACATTGAATGCAGTCCAATACTTTCTCACACTCCAGATCACACTGCTCATCACGCACGATTGCATTTTCCCCAGATTCGAAAAACAAAAACTCCAGACGTGGATGTGTTACCGGATGTCAAATTTGCGATGACCGGGCTCCAGGAGCAGCGGGCGCTCCAGGTATTTCTGGATCACGTGCACCTGGCCTTGGTTGTCTATGAAATCCAACAGTTCAGTAGCGTCTGAGGAGATGAGGATTCCTTCACCTAACAGGGCAAAAGCAAAGCCAGATCAGTCTAGTTCATCCCAAGAGGAAAAAGAAAGGCTCTCCGCAAAGCCAGAAGGGAAATGCTGACAGCAGGAAGCTGTTATTGGCCGGCTCGCTTTTCTTCTCCATCCCTTCCCTCCTTCCATCTCTCATTCTCCTGTCTCCCTACAAAAGCACCTACATTATTCAATCCTACTCTCTATTTACATAGGATTATAAACACCATCATGGCAGGCTCCAACCATGAAATTTCATTTTGATGGATATTCAAAATCTGAGCGTGCTGAATACAGGCCACTACTCTTGGTCATTGGTATCACAATAAAGGTTGTGTGTTGCTTATAACCAATAAACCCACTGGAAACACTATATTTTACAGAAACATCAGTAAGGTTACGGCATGAAGACAAATGTAATAGAACATTCTTGCAGCACTGTAATAGAAAACACTGGATACATTCAAAGTGTCCATCAACTGAGAGATAATCATACTGAGTGAAGTCAGACAGACAGAAAAAGACAAATATCGTAGGATACCACTAATATGTGAAATCTAAAAAAAAAAAAAAAAAAAGATACAAATGAACTTATTTACAAAACAGAAATAGAGTCACAGATGTAGAAAACAATCTTATGGTTACCAGGGGTGAAGGGGAGGGTGATAAACTGTGAGACTGGGATTTACCTGAACATACGTATTGGAAGAAGCACAAGCTGGAATCAAGATTGCCGGGAGAAATATCAATAACCTCAGATATGCAGATGACACCACCCTTACGGCAGAAAGTGAAGAGGAACTAAAGAGCCTCTTGATGAAAGTGAAAAAGGAGAGTGAAAAAGTTGGCTTAAAGCTCAACATTCAGGAAACTAAGATCTTGGCAGCTGGATCCATCACTTCATGGGAAATAGATGGGGAAGCAGTGGAAATAGTGTCAGACTTGATTTGTGGGGGCTCCAAAATCACTGCAGATGGTAGTTGCAGCCATGAAATTAAAAGATGCTTACTCCTTGGAAGGAAAGTTATGACCAACCTAGATAGCATATTCAAAAGCAGAGACATTACTTTGCCAACAAAGGTCCGTCTAGTCAAGGCTATGGTTTTTCCAGTGGTCATGTATGGATGTGAGAGTTGGACTGTGAAGAAAGCTGAGCACCGAAGAATTGATTCTTTTGAACTGTGGTGCTGGAGATTCTTGAGAGTCCCTTGGACTGCAAGGAGATCCAACCCATCCTAAAGATCAGCCCTGGAATTGCTTTGGAAGGAATGATGCTAAAGCTGAAACGCCAGTACTTTGGCCACCTCATGCGAAGAGTTGACTCATTGGAAAAGAGCCTGATGCTGGGAGGGATTGGGGGCAGGAGAAGAAGGGGACGACAGAGGATGAGATGGCTGGATGGCATCACCAACTCGATGGACATGAGTTTGAGTAAAATCCGGGAGTTGGTGATGAACAAGGAGGCCTGGCGTGCTGCGATTCATGGAGTGGCAAAGAGTCGGACATGACTGAGCGACTGAACTGAACTCCTACATATAAAACAGATAACTAATAAGGACTTACTGTATAGCACAGGGAACTCTACTCAGTACTTGATAATGACCTATATGGGAAAATAATCTAAAAAGATATATGTATATGTATAACTGATTCACTTTGCTGTACACCTGAAACTAACACAACATTGTAAATCAACTAGATTCCAATAAAAAGTGTCCCTAACATTAAATAAAGGATGCAATATTTTAAAAGAGCTTTGAGATATTTTACATACTATAAAATTCACCCTTTTAAAGTGTAAAATTCAATGGTCTTTGGTATATTCGAGACGTTTGCAACCATTACTACAATCTAATTTTAGAATGTTTTCATCACTTCCCCCCAAACTTCATACCCACTAAACACTTATAACCCATTCCTTCCTCACCCAAGCCTCTGATGACCACTAACCTACTTTCTATCTCCAGAGGTGTGCTGAATCTAGAGACTTCATATAAATGGAAATAAATAGTAAGGGGCATTTTTTTGGTCTAGCTTCTTTCATTAACAGTTTTTTTCAAGCTTCATCCATGTTGCAACATGTGTCAATATGCCTTTCCACCTTTCTATGACTAAATATTCCACTGTGTGGATGACTACACCACATTTTTTTCAATCAATCAATCGATGGACATTTGGATTGTATCCACTGTTGTTTGGCTTTTTAAAAAACTTTTATTTTATATTGGAATATGTTGTGTTTCAATGTTGTGTTAGTTTCAGGGGTGTAGCAGAGTTGATTCGATTATACATATATATATATATATCTTTGTTTGCGTCTTAAGCCACCTCATGCAAAGAGTTAACTCATTGGAAAAGACTCTGATGCTGGGAGGGATTGGGGGCAGGAGGAGAAGGGGACGACCCAGGATGAGATGGCTGGATGGCATCACTGACTCGATGGATGTGAGTCTGAGTGAACTCCAGGAGTTGGTGATGGACAGGGAGGCCTGGCGTCCTGCGATTCATGGGTTCGCAAAGAGTTGGACATGACTGAGCGACTGAACTGAACTGAACTGAACTATAAGGTGCTATGGAGATTTGTATCATAGTCTCTATTTTCAAAAACTTTTGAAAAATGTTTCCATCTCTCTTGGAAATTATCATTAGCCTTCTTTCTGACTAGACTGTGGGTCCATGAGTGCAAGAGAACCATGTCTGTCTCATTTATCTCTACCTCCAAATGTTCATTATTTCTCTTTCCATCCATCCATCTATATATTCATTCATTCACTCAATATATATATTGATCCTCTGTTGATTGTCAGGTGCTAGCCTGGTCCCAGAGACAGTGTTGAGTACAAATGTGACATGGTCTGACTCTGCTCTAATACGATCTCTGTCTACTGTCCTGTGCGGAGATTGGGAGAATGGCCAAGAATAGGAGGACAGGGAGCAATGCTCCAGGCGACGGTGAAGGTGACTCAGATCCAAGATGGGCGGTGGAGACGGTAAACAGTGGTTTGCTCTGAATATAGTGTCAAGTTATGCCAACTATACCCAGAAAGCACTAAGTACTATGTGTTTGTTTAACAAGAATACAATTCATTCATTTAGCTATTCATTTCATTTTGTAATTCCCAAATAAAACAAATCCACACCACTAATCTCCTCAGCTCCTAAAGTGAAATGTCTTCTCTGTTTGGCATTAATTCTGTCTGTATCTCCCTCTGCTGCTGAGCATCACTCTCTGTCTTGTGTTGCTGAGGGTCCAGGGACCACCACGGTGGGATCACTGCCATGACCTGACATGTCTTTCTGCCCAAGGCCTGCCTCACTCCTCGTTCTCGTGCCAGTCAAGTCCATGACACACGGATGCAAGACGTCCTCATGGTGGCCACCCTGACTCAAGTCTCCATCTACAGGAGGAATCTGGACTACTGTAGATGACTATTTCCTCTTCCAATTCTCCTGTTTACTATTGGAACAAAACTAGGGGACAGTTCTGCAGAAGAGGTCACAGGAGGGGAGGGAGAGGTAGGTGAGGCACCTGAGGATTCTAGGTGATGCCCTTTTGTCTCACAGTTGGTGAGAAAGAAGGTGAGGTCCACTGGACCTGGGATAAAAATAAGGACCAATGTGTTAGGGAGAAGGATGGGGAGAAGGGATAGTTAGGGAATTGGGGATGGACATGTACACACCGCTGTATTTAAAATGGATAACTAACAAGGACCTACTATACAGCACTGGAAACTCGATTCAATGTTATGTGGCAGCCTGGATGGGAGGGGAGTTTGGGGGAGAATGGATACATGTGTATGTATGGCTGAGTCCCTTAGCTGTTTATCTAAACTAGAAAATCACAACACTGTTAATCAGCTATTCCTCAATACAGAATAAAACTTTTTTTTAAAGAGATAATTACCAAAATGATGGTAATAGGTGTTTTAATTTGTAATAGGGGAATAATAGTATCTGTACATTCTAACTTCCTATAATGAACCTGTATTGTTTATAAGATCAGAATTGAGGTTGGAAATAATAATGAAGTTGATTTTGACTCAAAAAAAAAAAAAAAAAGAGTACCAATGGCCAGATGGTCTTTCAAGGCAATCAAAGAAGCATAAGTTCAAAATGGAATGGTTTTTAAGACAGCATATGATAGTAGTTATAGAGAAGGATCATGTCTATGTGATCATTACATTGGCAACTGCCTTATTTTAAGCCTGAGTTATGACATACCTTATGCCTTCAGTGCATTCACTCACACACATTAAGTGCCTGCTGGGAAGGTACAGAGATGAAGAAAACAAAGTCTGTGTTTACATGGAGCTTGCAGGATTATGGAGGAGATGAAGAGATAAACTAATAAGTAATAGAGTGCTGGAAAAGGTTAGTGCAGGGATGGAAAACTAAAGCAGGAGAAAGCATAGAAAGCAATGGACATAGAGGCTATTTTAGATCAGAAAAGCCTCTCTGACAAGGCACCATCTGAGCTGAGAAACGAAAAACAGCTCGTGGAAGTGCGTTCCAGGTACAGAGATGAATTTAGAGTATTTGAGGGACTCTAGGCAGGCTTCCTGGCTACAGTACAGGGAGCAAGGCCAAGGATTGGGGGTGAGATCAGAGAAACGGGCAAATATCAAGTGGTGTCGACTTCCAGCAGGACTTGAGTTTATTCTAGTTGCCTCAGGGAGCCAGCTGGTAAGTCTTGAGTGGGGAGTAATATGATCATGTTTCCATTTTTAAAACATCATTGGGCCCAAGAGCAGGAGAGCTGCTGTGGAAAGGCACTGTAATTACCTAGGTTAGAGAGAACAGGAGCTTTGGTGTCAAGTGAGAGCAGTGGAAATGGTAAGAAAGGTTCTATTTGAGACTCTATTTTAAAGGTAGAGTTAGCAAGACTTGCTGATGTGTTAGAGATTGACTGTAAAGCAAAAAGCAGGCAAGAAGGACTCCCAGGTTTGGGGTTCAGGGGCTGGATGAAAAGTGGGATCATGTACTCCATGAGCAGGCAGAAAGAGGAGCAGGCTGGGGTGGGTATAGTTCGAAAGGAAACAAAAGGTTCTACATCAGACATGTTAAGTTGAAAATGCTTACCGTTGGGTCTGGAGCTTAAAGAGAAAGCCCTCAGCTAGAGACACTTTTGCTTATTTTATTTTACTTTATTTTAGTATACAGTAAGTCCCCTACATATGAATCTTCAAGTTGCAAACTTTCAAAGATGAGAACGTGTGTTTGTATGTCAAAATCACGTAAGGTAATTCACACGTCTGGAGTACATGGTCACAGGCTGCATCCTCTGCAAACGGTTGTGCAGCTTGCCCTTCGTCCCCTATTGCTGAAGACCCTTCAGCTGTACCATCTGCCACCTCCTCTCCCTCCTCCATCAGTAACTCTTCTTGCCCGTTCACTCGATGCCAGCCCCTGGTGCCAGCTGTTGCACTGTTCTACCGTACTTTTCGAAGTACTGTACTGTGAGATGAAAAATGTTTATTTTTTTTAATGTCTTATTTGTGTGAAAAGTATTATAAATCTATTACAATACAGTACTATATGGCTGATTGTGTTAGTTGGGTACCTACGGGAAGATCCCCTGGAGAAGGGAATGGCTACTCACTCCAGTATTCTTGCCAGGAGAATCCCATGGACAGAGGAGCCTGGTGGGCTACAGTCCATGGGGCTGCCAAGAGCCGGACACGACTCAGTGACCAAGCACACACACAAACAAACTGGGCTTATGAATGTGCTCTCAGAATGGAACTAATTCGAACATGGAGAACTTACTGTAAGTGATTTGGAGATATACATTCCTAGGTCATCAGAACCTAGATATTTTAAATTGTGTAACTAGATGTGGTCTCTAGTCACTCATCTAAAGACATCATTTGAATCTAACAAAGCGTATCAAGCACCTGCAGGGAAGGGAGAAGGGGCAGTGATGCCAACTCACCTTTGGCTCCGGCTGATGACTTTGCAATCCAAACGTTGCCCTCTCCCTCCTCTTTCTTTCTGTTATATGAAGCCAGGAAAAATTCTCTCTCGTCTGTCCTTGAACTATGGAGCGGTGGATGGATTCCATTCTGAGCTGGAGCAACTGGGGTCTTGAGGTTGGTTGGATAAATCACGTAGGACTCAGGGAACCATGTGCAGGACTCAGCCAGTTCTGGGCTGGTTTTGATGAGCCTAGCAGATGACAGAAGGTCAATCTCTCTTCTGAGGACAGTCTCTCCCTCTATTCAGAAAAGCTAGTGCTTCGCCCCACAGCACTCCAAGGAGGCACGGCCAGGGCCCAGAGCTGGTCTCCTTATCCCATGCCTCACTCTTGGCCTCACTGGGCAGACCTCCAATGGACCACAGAGCAGCACACAGCTGTTACACACGACCTTACAGGCACACTCCATGGAATTCCAAAGGGGCTTAATGTCCAGAACTTTAACTCCTCTTAAAATGCCTCACTAAGGAAACTTAATTTGCAGTGATCCTGAAACAACATATTTCCAACAAATATGCTATAGCCAAGCTAGACCTGCACTAACAAAACCAAGTGGAGAACTGAGGAAACTATCTGGAATACTAGCAAAAATACTACCTTGGCCCAACTCTGGAGAGAAAAGCCTAATACTTCGGAATTTGAAGGATCTTAGTTCCCAGACCAGGGATCGAACCTGAGTCACTAGACTGCCAGGGAATTCCTAGGAAGAGTCTTTCTACTGGAACACAGGACTCTGATGCTCATAACTATGAAACACATCTCCTGCCTCCCAAATAACATAACAAGGGGGATATAACATCAAGCACTTAATAAACACAAGGGCTTCCCTCGGCATCGCCTTCCCAATGAGATCCGTAGGGGGAGGCACCAGCATCACCTTTCATGGATGAGGTACTGGGTCACAGAGAAGTGAACTTCCCAACATCATAAAGGTAGTGAGGAACAGGCAGGATGCAAGCCCTGAATCGTTCCCAAGTCCTGACTCTAAACCCATCCTTGGTCCCCATCCCCAGGAATCAGAGGAGGGAAGAACCTAGCCAAAAACACTCACAAGCATCCCCTGAGCTGCACTTCCTTGTCTCTCTAAAACAGAAATGCCAGAGCCTGGTCTGTAATCAGCAAAACTCAGCCGGTGAGCCAACAGCAGAAATAATGAAAAGAAACTATTAACTGAGATTTTTAAATAAAGCTCTTCTCTGATAGCTCAGTAAGGAATCCGCCTACAATGCAGGAGACCCCGGTTCAATTCCTGGGTCAGGAAGATCCTCTGGGGAAGGGACAGGCTAGCCACTCCAGTATTCTTGGGCTTCCCTTGTGGCTCAGCTGGTAAAGAATCCACCTGCAATGTGGGAGACCTGGGTTCAATCCCTAGGTTGGGAAAATTCGGTGGACAAAGGGAAAGGCTACCCACTCCAGTATTCTGGCCTGGGAAATTCCATGGACTATACAGGTCGCAAAGAGTCAGACACAACTGAGTGACTTTCATTTTCACTTTCTTTTTAACTCAGAGGCAATGGAATTTAACTTAAAGAACTCAAAATAACCAAAAAAAAAAAAAAAACCCAACCAAAAAACCCACCAAACCATGCATTTCTACTCACAGACCATTCGGCTCTATCTGCACCATCAGATATGGTGGCCATGAGCCACATGGAACTTTCAAGTGCTTCGCAGCACTTGAAAAGTGGCCAATGCAACTCAGGGACTGAATTTCCAACTGTGTCTAGTTTTAATTTAAAAGCTGAAGCACCATAAGATAAGTTTCCATGAAGCACAGCAGTACTGTTTGGCAAGATGATGTTTCCCTTTCACCACTGGATGACCTAAGACGCTGCTGCTGGAGGGTGGCCTGTGTGTCCGGTGCACATGCTGCTGCTGGTAGTAAACATAAAAGCACACTGTTCTGCTTGTGGACAATAGATGGATTCATGTGAACTGTTTTCCAGGCACTGATGAAACACTATAACATGCTTATTATGCTCATAGCACAAGTTATAGTGATAGCCTTCCTATTGTTGTTTGCTTACTTAGTAAGTTGTGTCCAACTCTTTATGACCCCACGAGCTGTGGCCCTCTAGGTTCCTCTGTCCATGAAACTTCTCAGGCAAGAATACTGAAGTGGGTTGCCATTTCCTTCTTCAGGGGATTTTCCTGAACCAGGGAATGAACCTATATTTCCTGTAGGTGATTCTTTACCACTAAGCCACCTGGGAAGCCCCAGTAATAGCTAGGTAATCATAATTGGTAAGCAAGCATAATTATTTTTCTAATTAAAAAATGTGTATGGACAAGATCTTCAATTTAAAACAAAGATATACTACTGATATAAAACTGAGTGGAGATGCAGAAGCTAGAGCTATAACCACACAATAAAGGAAAAATAAGCACTAGAAGACATTCAAATGTGTGTCACAGATTTCACCATGGACGGCAATTAAAATCTGCTGTGTTTCGGAGAAGGCAATGGCAGCCCACTCCAGTACTCTTGCCTGGAAAATCCCATGGATGGAGAAGCCTGGTAGGCTGCAGTCCATGGGGTCGCTAAGAGTCGGACACAACTGAATGACTTCACTTTCACTTTTCACTTTCATGCATTGGAGAAGGAAATGGCAACCCACTCCAGTGTTCTTGCCTGGAGAATCCCAGGGATGGGGGAGCCTGGTGGGCTGCTGTCTATGGGTTCACACAGAGTCAGACACGACTGAAGCGACTCAGCAGCAGCAGCAGTGGAAGGAAAAATGAAGTTTGTTCTATAAAGGGGACATTTTCAAGAAACATAGGGAATTCGATAAGTGTTTACCTTTCAACAGTCAAAAAACAAACAATGAAATTAGTGGCTAAAATCAGAATTAAAAATTCAACAGAAAAGAAAACTTTAAACATTTTTAATAGGATCTAAGTTTGTAACTTTGTTCAGCTATGAAATGGCTTGGATTCTTACACAAAAAAACAGTATCATTTTAGATGGAAATGTAGTAAAAGAATTTTGAGGAAAGCCTAAAAAAATATTTTACAAAAACTGAAAGGTCTTTACTTAAGATATCAATAACTGCCCAGAGAGTACAAAGCATTTCTAACAATATCAAAGATTGAATCAAAATTTGAAAATTTTGAAATATTTTTCCTTAGTTTTAGATGAGTTGGGTGATAGAAGCTGCCCAATTAATAATTTGTATGTTTTGCCTCAAAAGTTTTCCAAATATATGAAAAAATACTGTCAAATTGCAGCCTAAAATAGAAACTCATGGTAAAGATATTTTCTAATCTTTTACATTTGTCAGATGAATTTCATCTATATGTGAAAAAATAGTTTCTATCATGACAGACATTACTTCAGCTAACCTGGGTTAAAGTCTGGATTTACTGGGACTTAAAGAGTCAGACACGACTGAGCGACTGAATTGAACTGAACTGAATGAGCGCCGAAGAATTGATGCTTTTGAACTGTGGTGTTGGAGAAGACTCTTAAGAGTCCCTTGGACTGCAAGGAGATCCAACCAATCCATTCTGAAGGAGATCAGTCCTGGGTGTTCTTTGGAAGGAATGATGCTAAAACTGAAACTCCAGTACTTTGGCCACCTCATGTAAAGAGTTGACTCACTAGAAAAGACTCTGATGCTGGGAGGGATCAGGCGCAGGAGGAAAAGGGCACGACAGAGGATGAGATGGCTGGATGGCATCGTGGACTCGATGGACATGAGTCTGAGTGAACACCGGGAGCTGGGATGGACAGGGAGGACTGGTGTGCTGCCAGGGGGTCGAAAAGAGTCAAACACGACTGAGCGACTGAACTGAATAGACTGATGTTTGCTTTTTTTTTTCTTTATTGCTACATTCTATTGCATGATACATATCGACACATACTAAAAACATTTGTACTCAGTGTGGATAAATTGTTAAAATGGTTCAGCACATACTTGCAAATGATACAATGAAGAATGGAAGAAACACAAGATGATGAATTTAATGATACTGTGTTCTTTACCAATGCCCCTGAGTAAGAGATAGAAGAATTTTACCAGGGTTCTTGTATTGTTAACTCCAATTCACATTTTCTTAAAATAAGGGGAATGCTTACCAAATCATTCTTTTCAATTATTATTTCACTCAATAATCAAAGATAAAAAATGGCCTTGTGATTTATACTTTTTCACTATATCCATGCTGCATATGTCTTTCTTTTTCTTCCCCCACACCCCAAGGCATGCAGGATCTTAATTCCCAACCAGGGATCAAACCTGTGCCCCCTTGCAGTCGAAGAGCAGAGTCTTAACCACTACACCTCCTGGGAAGCACACCAGTGAAAATTTAATGTTTGAGTTTAGCCGTGCTATAAATATAAAATACACACCAGATTCTGAAGACTTGAATACAAAAATAATATATCTCATTAGTTGTTTTTTATATTAATTACATGTCAAACTGACATTTTAGAATTATTTGGTTAAATAAAATATATTACTAAAATAAATTGTACAATGTCTTTGTACTCATTTTTTTAAATTAATCAATCAATTAATTAGTTTTTTTGGCTGTCTGGGCCTTCGTTACTGCACGGACTTTTCCCTAGTTGTGGCGAGTGGAGGCTACTCTCTAGTTGTGGTAAGCAGGCTTCTCATTGTGGTGGCTTCTCTTGTTGCAGAGCACGGGCTATAGGGCCTTTGGGCTCAGTAGTGTGGCTCCCAAGCTCTAGAGCACACGCTCAGTAGTTGTGGTACATGGGCTTAGTTGTTCTGAGGCCTGTGGGATCTTGCATCAGGGACGGAAACCCAGTCTCTTGCATTGGCAGGCAGATTCTTTACCACTGAGCCACCAGGGAAGCCATCTTTGTACTCATTTTAATGGGGCTACTAGGCAATTTAAATGATACATGCAGCTAGCACTCTATTTACTTTATTTTGAATCTGCCAGCCACGCAGGGAACCTGGGTTCAACCCCTGGAGAAGGGCATGGCAACCCACTCCAGTATCCTGCCTGGAAAATCCCATGGAGAGGACCCTGGTGGGCTACAGTCCATGGAGTCGAAAAGAGTTGGACACAACTGAGCAACTAACCCTTTTACTTTCACTTTGAGCCATATAAACTATGGGACAAAGGGAATGACCGCAGTCCTTCACAGGACACCTGAGAGAGTGAAGGAAGTTTAGAGGATGATGACGACCTCCAGCCCGCATAAGGCACGTCACCATGTATAGGGTGCCATAGCAGACCACGTCACATACCTTGGGGAGGCAAGAAGCGGGCGTGATCCCCAACATCCTCACAGATGGGACATGGGGATTCTGAGTGGCGCTGTCCAAGGCCACAGAGATCCAGACACTCAGATCTACTCACGCCTCTAGCTCTGAACTCTCTTCATTTTATCTTAGCTGCCAAGTATGCAAATACAGAGAACATTACTTTTCACAGTATCCTCTGCTTTTTACTCAAAAAATATCCTACCTTTATCTTTAGAAAAAAAATCATAGAATGAACAAGCATTTCATCAAAATATCTAAATGAATAACCTCAATAAACAATCCCACTTCTACTCCTAGTTCTTGTGAAACAAACTTCTGAGTTCTCAATATGTAAATAAGGGGACTTCTCTGGTGGTCCAGTAGTTAACAATCGACCTTGCAATGCAGGGGACATGGGTTTGATCTCTGGTCAGGGAACTAAGATTCCAAAGGCTATGGAACAACTAAGCCCGCACACCATAACTAGAGAATCCTTGCTCTACAGCTAAAGATCTTGAACGATGCAACAAAGATTCTATGTCACAACTAAGATCCGATGCAGTCAAGTAAATAAATGGTAGAAAACAAATAAATACGTAAATATGTAAAAAGAAGACTTTATGAAGCTTTGTTCTCCTTTAGGAGTAGCTGATAAATCATGAAAATCCATCACAGGGAGAAGTGGTACTCACTGAGGGCAGTGAGTCTGAGCCAAAAGGTGGAAATATTCCTATCAACACAAGTCTGTAAATATCTAGAGCCCGAAAAGCAGTGTGACTGGGGAAAAGAGTATTTTCATTGAGTCATGGCTTCTCGTGTTGTCTTACCTAAGTGATGTGTTTGGCTACATACACATTCACACTAGTCACTGTACAGGGAATCCTGGAGACCTGATTTTAGGGGCACCACCCCTCTTTCATTTATGCAGTATGGACTCTGACCCTCGAATGAGTCCAAGACTTTACATAAATTAATTCAACTAATCCTTACAACAACCCTGAGGTAGTTGCTATTATTCTCCTCATTTTACAGAAAAGGAAACTAAGGCATAGGGTCAAATGCTCAGTCTGTGCCATTGTTACAGACATTCTGTGCATTGGATGCACTGAGGCTTACAGGGATTAGAAAATTGGCCCAAGCTGTTAAGAAGAGTTGAAATTAAAACCCAAGCTGCTGATCCTAGATCTTAATCACTGGATCAGGCTGCTCCCTTCCACCTTATGACACCGCTCTTCTTTTTTTGTTTTGTTCTGTCACATAGCAAGGCATATGAGATCTTAGTTCCCCGACCAGGGATGGAACTCGTGCTCCCTGCATTGAGGAGGAAATGGCAACCCACTCCAGTATTCTTGCCTGGAGGTTCCCATGGACAGAGGAGCCTGGCAGGCTACAGTCCATGGGTCACAAAAAGTCGGACACTAGACTGACTTAACCACTTTGAGTCTTAACCACTGGACCATCAGGGAAGTCCCATGATGCTGTTCTTTTGGTAGCAAGCCATACGCGAACTGCTCAGAGATGGGCAGTGCAGTAGATACTGGTATGTTCTCCCCAGGTGTCCCTTCTGAGGGGACCCTGGCTGCTGCGAGTTGACTGCTATAAGCACATGTGCACCCCTTCTCCAGGGACCAGCTGCTGCCTAGAAATGCTGGGAAGGTGTGTCCTCCCATAGCTAGTGGCTGACCGACATCAGAGTCTAGACTATCAAGGGGCCATTTGCTCCCAATTTCCATGGAATCAGGCTGAGTTGAGATTTCAGCTGAAACCACCTCTTTGCTTGGCTGCTTCCCGGGCTTCCCTGGTTCTCAATGAGTTTCTCCTGCGAGCCCTCTCCTCAATAATCACTGCCATGAGAAGCCCCATCTTAGGCTCTGCTTCACGGAATCCTCACCTATGAGTTGTTATTGTTGTTGAGTCGCTAAGTCGTACCCAACTCTTTGCGACCCCATGGACAGTAGCCCGCCAGGCTCCTCTGTCCATGGGATTCTCCAGGCAACAATACTGGAGTGGTTGCCATTCCTGGGGAATATTCCCGACCCAGGGATCGAACCTGTGGATTAGCAGGCAGATTTTTTTACCACTGAGGCACCAGAGAAGCCCCACATGTAAGAGGCAGGCAGGCTTTACCAGACACATACAGCAAAGTTTGGATAACAATCAAAACTAATATTTGGGGACTTCCCTGGCAGTCCAGTGGTTAAGACTCCTAGTTTCCAATGCAGGAGGCACAGGTTTGATCCCTGGTCAGGGAACTAAGATTCCGGCAATGTGGCAACACACACACACACCAAAACTGATCTTTGATTGCTTTCTAAATGAAAGTATTTTCACCCTTAAACGACAATTCCACATTCTGCTTAAGTGCTTCAGGATGAAAGCTTACGTTTAGGTGACAATGGAAAACACTGGGTCTTAAAGAACACTTACTTCACTAAAGATGCTTTGCGACACAATTTGTCGGCCCCTCTGTAGTAATTCACCAACTGCATCAGCCCAGGCTCATGACCTGTGAAGCAGAGAGGAGGTTCAGAAAGGAAACAGACCGTTACTCCGATGGAAAACAGTGTCAGCACCTGCATAGAGGACACAGAGCAAGCGTGTCATGCTTAGCTCATCTTTCCCCCATTATCAGACTGGGTGTTGGAAAGAGAGTGATTCTGTTGCCCTGAGCCTCAATGCCCCTTTGCTCAGTTTTCGGCTTGCAATTCTCACCCTTCCCAGAGTGGAGATTATACCAGTATCATGGGTCTGTCAAGGACCACTGTTGCCTTTGTTCCTAGGGTAGACAAGTATTTTCTATTTTTGCCTCTCCTGGATCCCCACCGTACCCGACTCGTGGCTTAACACATGGATTTAATAATCTCTATACAGTAAAGACTCAAATGGTCAGACTTCCTCTACAGCCATCGATGAAGGCAGTAGAACTAAGATCCTGCTATTCGCGAGCATGTCTACCTCTGCAAACTTTTAGGAGAGCCATTAGCTAGCTGAGAGGGGATGGTGGAGAGGTCGTGTCTATAAATTCAGAAGCCCTGAGAATATGTGCATACTTCTGTGCATACTCCCACAGGGAAACTCATTAACAGTAGGTTGCACTGCATGCCCCCTCCTCTATAAAACTAAAGCAGAAGGATACAAATAAAAACAAAAGCCTCAATTAAAAAAATTTTTATTGAGGTAGTTGATTTACAATATTGTATTACTTTCAGATGTACAGCAGTGATTCAGTTATACATATATCTCTCTATATTTCAGATTCTTTTCCACTGTAAGTATTTAATAATCATATCCATTACAAGATATTGAATATAATTCCCTGTGCTATACAATAAACCCTTCTTTTTCATCTATTTTATATATAGTAGTGTGGATTGGTTAATCTCATAGGCCTAATTTTTCCCTTCCCCTCCCTCCCCTTTGGTAACCATAAGTTTCTTTTCTATGTCTGTCAGTCAGTTTCTGTTTTGTAAACAAATTCATTTGTACTATTTTTTCTTAGTTTCACATATATGTGATACATAATATTTGTCTTTCTCTGTGTGACTTATTTCACATAGTATGATAATCTCTACAAAACCCTCAATGTATATTTAACATCCTAACAAAATGCACTGAGTTTTCAGCCACACAAAAGTAGAATGAAACAAAGGGAGTTAGAATTGAAGATGCCAGATGAAAGAATAATTCATCAGAGGACAGCATATAATCAAATAATTTTCAGGCACTTACTAGTTCTTATTATCTCCCTAAGACAGGTGGACTGGTTCACTCCTAAACTGCCCACCTTCTCATCTCCACGGCATCAGCATTCTTGGGCCTTTATCTGGCTGGGCCATCTCCTTGGGTTTCTCACTGTGTACAAAAGGTAAATACCCCTAACATTGAAGTCATATAACCACCACCCGGCTGTGGGATGCTGTTTTGCCTTTTTTTTTTTTTTTTTGCTTGCTTTTAAGAAACTAATCTTAAAAAAAAAATTTATTGAAGTATGCGGGTTTGTTTATTTTTTGGCTGACATTCTTTTTTAGAATTTCTTTTTTTAATTTTTATTTTATATTGGACTAGAGTTGAATTGGGGCTTCCCTGGTGGCTCAGTGGTAAAGAATCCACCTACAATGCAGGAGTCGCAGGTTTGATCCCTTGGTAGGGATGATCCCCTGGAGGAGGGCATTGCAACCCAGTCCAGTATTCTTGCCTGGAGAATCTCATGGACAGAGGAGCCTGGTGGGCTACAGTCCATAGGGTTGCAAAGAGTTGGACACAACTGAAGAGACTTAGTGCGCACGCACACAGTTGTTATTTCTGGTTATACAGCAAAGTGATTCAGTTATACATATATAGAATACTTTGCATTTGCTAATATCAAACTCCGAATCAGGATGCTTGGGAGTTAATGTCATACAAGTTTCTGTTGTATGATGGGGACTGCGTCGAAGGACTGAGTCCAACCCCCAGAAATCCTGGAATAAGAGAATGTGCCTGGAGATTGCCTTTTATCTCCCCAGGAAGCCCTCAGCTTTCTCATAAAAACCAAATGTTTACTGAGCAACTGTTGACTTCATGGTACCGGTGTGTAGAATTCTGCTTCTACACCCTAGTGCTGAGCCCCTCAGCAGTGCTGATGGCCCCCTGCTTCCACCACCACTGAGCCACTGTTGTCATTTGTTTTTTTCCTAATTTACTTATTTTTTATTGAAGGACTGTTGTCAGCTTTTAATTTTAGGATTCCAACCTCAGCTCTTTCAGCTAGGTACCACCCAGTCCAAAGAAGAAAGTCTGTCAGGCAGGGAAGCAGAGAGAGTGAGGAGGAAATTTAACATTCTCAACAATAAGCAGGGCTTTTTCTTTCAGGGAAGGTGGTATTCTTGCTGAGGGCTTCCCGGGGAGACAGTTTAACAAAAGGCAATCTACACGCACATTCTCTGTATTCCAGAATTTCCGGGGGTTGGAATCAGCTCTTCCATGGAGTCCCCATCATACATTAGAAATTTGTGTAAGAATAAAGAGTTGTTTGTGGTCCCATTTTAATGAAATTTCAGTAAGAATAGGGTGAACCCCGTTCACTGCTCAGATCATTACAATTCTACAGCCCCCCTCCCAACTGTGCTCTTTCTGTAAGCTCATCAAGGGCTTATTGTTTGGTCGCTAAGTTGTGTCTGATTCTTTGCGATTCCATGGACTCTAGGCCACCAGGCTTCTCTGTCCATGGGATTCTCCAGGCAAAAATGCTGGAGAGGGTTGCCATTTCCTTCTCCAGGGGATCTTCTCCATCTTGAAATTGAACTCATGTCTCCTGCCTTGGCAGGTGGATTCTTCACTGATGAGCCACCAGGGAAGCCCTCAGCAAGGGCAAGTCAATTTCAAATGGCTATTTTCATTCTTTGCCTCTTCCATCTCTCCACCCTCTGACCACACCTATTTCTAAAAACGGTCTCCTCTACTAGAGGTAGGACACTGCCCTCTTTGGGAAGCCCTCCAAGGCACAGATGACTTTTTCTCATTATCAGTCCTCTCCCTCCATTCTTTGGCAATATGATGGGGTCCCAAATCCAGGGGAATTTTGGCAGGGCGCACTGGCGACCTCGAGTGAGGCTGCAGTTCCCGGATGACTGTGCAGTGAGGAGTGGCCGTGAGACTATGCTCAGGTCAATGGGATGTGAAAGGAAGTGATCCGCACAACTTCTGGATTACGTCATCTAAAAAGGAGCCGCTGGTCCTCTCCTTCTCCAGCCCCTTCCTACAGGCGGATATGGAGATGTTGTGCTGCCTGCTGCAACCATTGGCGCGAAGGGAACTCCCTCGGAGAGAGCCGTACAGAGAATCCAGTGTCACGAAAAATCTGCATTCAGCACGCAACTGTGGAAACGTGTTCTTTGGTGGTCTAAGGAATGGTCCAAAATCAGACACCCTTCCGCCCTTCGCCGGGCTGGGCTCACTGGTTTTGGAATTCAGAGGTCTTTTCCAAATCCCCTGACAGTTTATTTGAGTCTTCGGGGAACTCAGTGCTCAGGGCTTTCAACACACGCAAGCACCCCTCCCGAGCCCACACAGGCAGGGCGGAATCCTCAGAGGAGGAAATTTGCAAGAGGACTCCGGCCAGATATCCGTCCCCGGCTCGCGGAGCCTCGCACCGCCCGGCGATCCACCCAGCCGACCTGCCCGATTTGGGGGTGTCGGGCGGGAACAAGCAGTCTCGGCTCCCCGCCCCCGGAGAGACCGACGCCCCCGGGGGGAGGGGGCTGTGGGACCGGTCATTGTCAGGAGGCAGCTGCCGTCCCGGTGGCCCGCACAGCCACTCCCGCCCCAAATTCGATCGAGGGCACGAGAAGGCAAGAAAAACGCTGCGCCTGGCCCTCTACGGATGCAGTTTTCGATCTGACCGAGGAACGACGGAGGGGAAAAGGTTTCCGACCTTAAACAAAAGCGCTCCTACGGGGGGAGGGAAGGAGCAGGAGGGCGCAAAACGGGGACGCTCACCCAGTCTGCCGAAGGGCAGCCGGTTCCTTTCTCCCAGCATCAGGTTGAACCTGGGGTTGTCCCGCCGCAGCCGCTTCCAGTGGCCGGTGGCGAGCAGCAGCCGGGACACCTCGGCGTAGACGCTGCTGTTCTCGTCGCGCACCACGAAGGTGTACATGGCGAAAGGCCGCGCGCCCGGGCCGCCCCGGCAGCCGCCGCAGGGACCAGCCGGCCGAGCGGCGGCTCAACTAGGGACCAGCCCGGGCGCTAGCCGCGTGCCCGCCCCGCTCCGGCTCCGCCCTGCACGCTCCGACAGCGCCCCCACGCCCGCCCCCAGCGACTCCCGGGTCCCGGAGGCTGCCCGCGGTCGGGCGCCTGCGCGTCTGCTGGAGCCGCTAGCGCAGCCGGGAGGCCGCGCCCACTCCCTGCGCGGCCCCGCCCATCCTGGGCGCGACCACTCCCACCACAGGCGCGGCCCCGCCTCCGCCCCGTGATTCCGTGCGGCCAGCTCTGCGGCTGGCTACGGGGTGGAGGCTTGTACCCACAGGCGCGCCCGGCACCCTCCCCGGGCCGCCTCCCTGGGCCTGAGGGTGCGGGGGCTGGCTGGAGGAGGGGGAGCGCGGCGGCAGGTGCGGGCCCTGGAGAGGACCGGAAACTGGGGCGGCCCTCCCGAGCCCAGGGTCACTGTTGAGGGGCGGGAACTAGGCGGGTCGGAGGATCACTTTTCAGGGGGTTTGCTCTAGTAGCTTTCTACCTGCTATTTCAAGGGGACATTTTATGGATTAAAAGCAAGTTCTACGGCTTCATTCTGTGTCTACGATGCCCTTTTACTCTCCTGTTTAAAGACCGCAGAGAACCAGAAGCGTTCCGGTGGCTGCTGGTTTCCTTTGGGGCGAATGCTCCTTTCACCTTCTGAGACCTCCTGGGTGGCGCACAGCCGGAGGTTGGAGGTGACTTTAGATTCCTTAGGTCACTGGCATGGGACTTCCCTGGTGGCTTAGTGGTAAAGAATCCACCTGCCAATGCAGGATACACAAGAGACTGAGGTTCAGTTCCTGGGTGGGCAAGATCCTCTGGAGAAGGAAATGGCAACCCACTCCAGTAGGCTTGCCTGGGAAATCCCATGGCCACAAGAGCTTGGCGATCTACAGTCCATAGGGTCGTAAAGAGTGGGTCCCGATTGAGCGACTAAGGTTGTTGGTTCCCTGCATACAGGCAGGGGAGCCCTGGATCTGCCCTGCTCTTACCAGCGATGGATCACTCGTTTTCCCTTCTTCAGACCCATTTCTCCTTATGAGTGAGGGGAGAGTGGTACTTTGAAGTCCGTTCAGTCCTGATCTCACTCTGAATTCCTTTTAGGAAACAATTTTTGATGCATTTGAAGGAAGGAGAGAGGATTTCACGCAGAGGTTCCTAGACTTCCTTATAAATTACCCACATCAGCCTTCAAATCTATTACTCTTCTTTAGCGAAACAGCATCCTGGACCTGCTTTCCCAGGGCTCACGGTATTTATCTAGCATATTGTTAAGAGCGCTCTCCTCGTTCGCATTTTGCCCTTACTCCCGGGGGCGAGTACTTGCCTGTTTTGTGCACAAGCTGCCAGTTGGGCCACTATCTGGGGGCATCACTGGCTGTGAGAAGCTAGCTCAGCGGGGAAATGGAGCAGGCCCAGGAAGGCTGGGGTGATTACATTTGCTCACCCCTCAAGCTCCACCCCCAGCAGTCCAACGTCCCTGAGGAATGAGAGTTGGTAGATAGTCCCCCAGCTTCCTCACTCCTCCAGTGGATGAATCTGAGGGGAGGCACACTTCCTACACTTTAATTCAAGGTCATCGGCAGAAGCACTCCAGTTGTCCACAGCTGTAACCTGTTCATTCATGCATCTTCTCTTGTTGGATTCCTTCCTTCTTCTGGTTTACTGTCCCACCTCTCTTGGGATCACTTACCAAATAAACTCCTTGCTCTCAATCCCTTTATCAGGGCCACCTTTTGGGGGAATTCAGGTGAAAACTGTAACTGCTTCTCTTCACAGCCAGTCATATTAAGTATTTATTTATTTGGCTGCGGCATGCAAGATCTTCATTTATGGCATTCAAACCCTTAGTTCCCTGACCAGTGCTGGAACCCAGGCCCCCCTGCATTGGAAGCATGGAGTCTTAGCCACTGGATCCCAGGGAAGTGCCATTCACAGCCAGTCATCTTGACAGTGACACCCACTTTCAGCCTTCTTCATCACTCACTCCTCCTGCACTGCCCACTCACCCCTGCAAGCTGGCTTCTCTCTCTACTGCTCCACAGCCATGAATTTCATTAGGACTCTAGCTGTCTAAATTCAGTCATTTCTTTTCTCCCTTTTCTTACCTACATTTTGTAGTGAACATTATCTTGTTTGTTTTAGTTTTTGTACAGCATCCTTTATCTGTGATAATGGACTCATTTTTCTGCTTGGAACCCACTTTGTGTGATTCTGGTGGGATCAACACTGTGCATTATGGGCATTGGAAAATGAATATCCAGACTTGGTCCAACAGGCCAGCTCCATCCCTTTTGCCATCGTGATTGGTAAAACATAAGAGAGTAATCCAAATTTTCTACCTGAGCTATGGGTAAAGATAGACCATTCAGGTATGACCTAAATCAAATCCCTTATGATTATACAGTGGAAGTGGGAGATAGATTTAAGGGTCTAGATCTGATAGATAGAGTGCCTGATGAACTATGGACTGAGGTTTGTGACATTGTACAGGAGACAGGGACCAAGACCATCCCCGTGGAAAAGAAATGCAGACAAGCAAAATGGCTGCCTGGGGAGGCCTTACAAATAGCTGTGAAAAGAAGAGAGATGAAAAGCAAAGGAGAAAAGGAAAGATATAAGCATCTGAATGTAGAGTTCCAAAGAATAGCAAGAAGAGATAAGAAAGACTTCTTCAGTGATCAATGCAAAGAAATAGAGGAAAAGAACAGAATGAGAAAGACTAGAGGTCTCTTCAAGAAAATTAGAGATACCAAGGGAACATTTCATGCAAAGATGGGCTCAATAAAGGACAGAAATGGTCTGGACCTAACAGAAGCAGAAGATATTAAGAAGAGGTGGCAAGAATACACAGAAGAACTGTACAAAAAAGATCTTCACGACCCAGATAATCATGATGATGTGGTCACTAATCTAGAGCCAGACATCTTGGAATGTGAAGTCAAGTGGGCCTTAGAAAGCATCACTATGAACAAAGCTAGTGGAGGTGATGGAATTCCAGTTGAGCTGTTTCAAATCCTGAAAGATGATGCTGTGAAAGTGCTGCACTCAATATGCCAGCAAGTTTGGAAAACTCAGCAGTGGCCACAGGACTGGAAAAGGTCAGTTTTCATTCCAATTCCAAAGAAAGGCAATGCAAAAGAATGCTCAAATTACCACACAATTGCATTCATCTCACACACTAGTAAAGTAATGCTCAAAATTCTCCAAGCCAGGCTTCAGCAATACATGAACCGTGAACTCCCTGATGTACAAGCTGGTTTTAGAAAAGGCAGAGGAACCAGAGATCAAATTGCCAACATCCGCTGGATCATGGAAAAAGCAAGAGAGTTCCAGAAAAACATCTATTTCTGCTTTATTGACTATGCCAAAGCCTTTGACTGTGTGGATCACAAGAAACTGTGGAAAATTCTGAAAGAGATGGGAATACCAGACCACCTAACCTGCCTCTTGAGAAATCTGTATGCAGGTCAGGAAGCAACAGTTAGAACTGGACCTGGAACAACAGACTGGTTCCAAATAGGAAAAGGAGTACGTCAAGGCTGTATATTGTCACCCTGCTTATTTAACTTATATGCAGAGTACATCATGAGAAACGCTGGACTGGAAGAAACACAAGCTGGAATCAAGATTGCTGGGAGAAATATCAATAACCTCAGATATGCAGATGACACAACCCTTATGTCAGAAAGTGAAGAGGAGCTAAAAAGCCTCTTGATGAAAGTGAAAGAGGAGAGTGAAAAAGTTGGCTTAAAGCTCAACATTCAGAAAACGAAGATCATGGCATCTGGTCCCATCACTTCATGGGAAATAGATGGGAAGACAGTGGAAACAGTGTCAGACTTTATTTTTGGGGGCTCCAAAATCACTGCAGATGGTGACTGCAGCCATGAAATTAAAAGACGCTTACTCCTTGGAAGGAAAATTATGAACAACCTAGATAGTATATTCAAAAGCAGAGACATTACTTTGCCGACTAAGGTCCGTCTAGTCAAGGCTATGGTTTTTCCCGTGGTCATGTATGGATGTGAGAGTTGGACTGTGAAGAAGGCTGAGCGCTGAAGAATTGATGCGTTTGAACTGTGGTGTTGGAGAAGACTCTTGAGAGTCCATGCAAGGAGATCCAACCAGTCCATTCTGATGGAGATCAACCCTGGGATTTCTTTGGAAGGAATGATGCTGAAGCTGAAGCTCCAGTTCTTTGGACACCTCATGTGAAGAGTTGACTCATTGGAAAAGACTCTGATGCTGGGAGGGATTGGGGGCAAGAGGAGAAGGGGACGACCCAGGATGAGATGGCTGGATGGCATCAGGGACTCGATGGATGTGAGTCTGAGTGAACTCCAGGAGATGGTGATGGACAGAGAGGCCTGGCATGCTGCGATTCATGGGGTCGCAAAGAGTTGGACATGACTGAGCGACTGAACTGAACTGGAAGACACTCTGCCTCTCTTTTCCTAACTGGACTTGTTTAGCTTGGAGATTGTGTGGCACCCTAGTTGGGGAAAACCCTGTCTGAGAGTTGTTTCCCGTCTTCCTTTGCATTAGGCCTGGCCATGTAGGTATATGGACTTGCCATATTATGTAAATGAAGTGCTGTGCATTTCTTGCAAGTCTGGACCTTAGAATTTGGACATGCCTTCTCCTTCTTCTCCTGGTAGCAGGATGCACAGTCAATAACAGTAGTGGAATGCAAAGTTGTAGAAAATTTATCAGAACTCATTGAATGCTGGGTCATAAAGTAAGCCTCAACAAATTTCAAAGATCTGAATTGATTCTGAACAATTTCTGTGACTGTGGTGGAATCAAGCTGCTCAGAAATTAAGTAAAACCCTTCTAAATAGCCCATAAGTTAATGAAGAAATCACAATAATATGCAAACATTTTTTTCTATCTGATGGTAATAAAGATGTGGTATATCAAAACTGGTAGAACACAGCTAAAGATGTCCTTAAATGTAAATTTATAGTCTGTAGTTCATATGTTAGAAGAAAGACTGAAAATCAACTATCTAAACTTTCACATCATGAGATTTAAAAAGAATATCTAATCAAACCCAAAGTAAGTGAAAGGAAAGAAGGAATAAGGGAAGAAGCCAAGGAAATAGAAAACAAATGTACAATAAAAAAAGTAAGTAAGCCAAAAGGAGGTTTTAAAAAAAATTTAAAGACAGTTCAAATTGTTACAGATTCAAACCAAACAAACAAAAATGAAAGGAAACACAAAGAACCAGTATTAAAATAAAAAAGTAGACATCACTAGAAATCCTGAAGACATTAGAAAGAATAAGATACTAGAAATAATTTTTTGCTAGTTAATTGGACAATTTGGATAAAAGTAGACAAATTCCTTGAAAAACCCAGTTTACCAAAACTGACACATAAATACAAAATCTGAATACTCATATCTATTAGAAAGATTGATTCTAGAAAAGGGAAAAAGGGAGGGACATATGTATACATATGGCTAATTCATGTTGATGTATGGCAGAAACCAAGACAACACTGTAAAGCAATTATCCTCCAATGAGTAAAAAGGGAGCTGTATGTCTAAATATTTTAAAGGTATAAACCAAGCCAATAAGTTGCTAAATAATGTGTCTATCCCTCTACCTTACAAATATACATTTATGAGAATGACCTGGAAGGTCAGGATTTTTAGAATTCTGTGACTCATCGGAGTTCCATGCCAGACCTTGATAATACCAGAAGAAATGGCCCTGGCCCCTGCCCACAGCCCACCTCCTTGACTCCATCCTATGCTGTGAAGAGTCCTGCATCATTCATGGGGACACCTGGTAGCCAGGGAGTTTAAGCTCCACCCACTCACCAAACACCTCCCACAACAGCTGGTCTTCTCCCACTCTGCAGGCCTAGAGGTGCCCACACCAGCCATGCCACTGACTCTTGGGAGCATAGACCCAGGGAAGAAGCCTGTGAGTGCCTAGGCCATGAGCTGGGCTGTTTGGACAGTGAATTCTAGTTCTCAGGTATCTAGACTAGTCTAGAAAGTGCAAAGACTATAGTCTTGGGGTGCCCATATCCCCTTGACCTCATAGATATCTCACATAGAGAAGGACTTGGCTAGAATGGGAACTTCTAAAGAATGGGAGCTTCTAAACCAGGACCTTTTTTTTTTTTTTTAAACTTTTTATTTGTATTGGTGTATAGCTAATTAACAATGCTGTGACAAATTCACATGCACAGCAGAGCAACTCAGTCATGTATATACAGATATCCATTCTCCCCCAAACTCCCCTCCCATCCAGGCCACCACATAACACTGAACAGAGTTCTTCAGTATACAGTAGGATGGACATTTTTTACACAACCTAAGGGCAATGCTCTGAAGGTGCAAGTTGCAAAATCCTCAACCACCCTTTCCCCTCTCTTCGCTCTTTGTGTCTCCTACTTGGACACTGAAGCAACTCAAAATTGTTTTACTTTCTACCATCCGTAACATCACCACAATCATTGCATGCTTCCGTTACTGCTTGTGCCTCCTGGCTGTTCTTCTTGTTTTAGCTCCTTTATCTTCCCTCTTCCCTGAACATCATTAGTGGGTTAATCTTTCTAAAACACAGCATTCATCATGTCTATCCACCCATCAGAAACTGCAATGGTTCATTGAAACCAGAATCCTTAGTTTCAAGTTCATAGTCTTTCATTAAGTCTTCCCATTGGAAGTTCCCTACAGTTGTCTCCCACACTCTTTCAGCCAGTTTCTAAAGTGCCCTGATCATCATCAAGGTCAAATGAAACTGTGTTTTAATGTTGAGTGTGTACTGAACCTGCCTAAATAGATGAACCAAATACCATATGAACTGTAAAGTCCTTATTAATCAAAATCTTTAATGAGCCAGCATTTTCTTTCTCATAATTATGCTAAGTAAAATAAGACTTACTATTTCTTTGGCTTGAGGTCTCAGTTTCTCCTAAGCATTTTGGAGATACTCTTCAATGGAGACGTTGACCTCTTTCCTGAGGAAGAATGCCCACAACATCCTCTGCCCCCAGAGAACGTGCATTGCTCTTCTCATGATGCTAAGCGCATGATGTTATGTTCCCTGGATCATAAGCTCAAGGACCATGTTGTTCAGTTTTACATTTCAGCATTTCTTTTCAGGCTTTCCCATGGCAGGTATTTAATACTTTCTGAAGAAAGAAAAAAAAAAAATAGTCCTAACTGTTGTGAACACATGATGGGAGAGTTTTGTTTGTTTTTCCAATCAGGACGTGAAACTATGAAATGAAAAGCTTTCACATACGGGAAAAGTTTAATTGGAATCACTCCTTCTGCCTTTGACAGACTGATTTCAGCACTCTTCCTGCATATTATGCTGTATACAAAAGTCCATGAACCACACAGGTCTTTTTTTTTTTTTTTAATAATTTTTTACTGGGAATTCCCCAGTGGTATGTGGTCAAGACTTCACCTTCTGAAACAGGCGGTGCGGGTTTGATCCCTCATTAGGGAGTTAAGATCCCACGTTTTTGGGGGCAAAAAAAAAAAAAGATACTTAGAAACATAAAACAGAAGCAATATTGTAACATTCAATAAAAGAGTTAAAAAATTTATTTGGCTGCGCCCCTTCTTATTTGTGACAAGTGGGATCTTGTGGTTTCAGCTTGTGAACTCTTGTTGCAGCATGTGGGAGCTAGTTCCCTGACCCTACCCCAGCTCAGCCCACGCCCCACACTAGCCAGGGCCCCACTGCACATCCTGGTGCTGTTCTTTTAAGGCAGTGGGGTAAGCTCTGACCAGATAACTCCTTTCCCGTCAGATTCCTGCCGGACCTTGAGAGTGGGATGGGTTTGCAGCCCATGAACACAAAGAGGAGACCTACCTCTACACAGTTCATGGAGTCACAAAGAGCTGGACACAACTTAGCAACTGAACAACAACACATCCAACCATGAAGTAGAGCCGTGGAAATAGGACCACTAGAGACAGAATGCACCCACAATTATGACTATGGAACAGGGCTGGAGCACTAGAGACCAGAATGCACCCACAATTATGAGTATGGAACAGAAGGACTGCAGGAAGCTACGAGGTCTGTCAATGGTGGGTAATACCAGAATCGATGGGGTTCTTTTGGTTTGTTTTTGCTTTATTTTTATCTTTCAGCTATACTGCAGGGCATGTGGGATCTTAGTTCCTGGCCAGGGATTGAACCCTACTTCCCTACATTGGAAGTGTAGAGTCTTAACCACTGGAAAACCAGGGAAGTCCTGAGAATTGTGTTTGTTTTTTTTTTATTTTTTTTTTGGTACTGCATTTTATGTCAAGAGGTGTCTGCCAAGACATAGAGAACAGACTTGTGGACACAGTGGGGAAGGGAGAGGGTGGGACAAACTGACAGAGTATCATTGAAACGTATACATTACCGTATATAAAATAGGCAGCCAGTGGGAATTAGCTGTATGGCACAGGGAGCTCAAACCTGGTGCTCTGTGACAACCTAGAGGAGTGGGATGGGGAGGGAGGTGGGAGGGAGGTTCAACAGGGAGGGCACATATGTATACCTATGACTGATTCGTATTGATGTATGGTAGAAACCAACACAATACTGTAAAGCAATTACCTTAAAATTAAAAATAAATAAATTTTAAAAATGTGTCAGTCTGCTAATTACCAGATTTTTCAACATTTTTGGAGCCACTCTGCCTGGAGAGTGTTGCACTCCTCTATCCTCATTCAGCCCATCCACGCAGCCAATGGACATCAAATTGACGCACGAGGTTATAAAGTCCTTGGAGGACAGCACCTTGACCTTTCCATCTTTAGGTCCATCCAAACATCTCTCATACCACAACGAGAATATTTTCCACTTCAATCGAACTTCTTAATGCTGAGATTGCAGACTGTGTTGGTATTTCTAGCAGCATGGGTGGTTGAAACAGAGGCTTTGGAACACAGGAAATGCTTTATTCTCAAGGCATGAACTGCTCATTCAATATTTAACAAATCCTTGTTGCAGATTTCGCTCCCCAAGGCACAGAGGACACAAGATGCTGCCTGCACAGAACTTCTGTTCCTGGGGAAGTCTGGATTTTCCTGGATGCTAGCAAGAGGAATTTTAACTGGAGGAGCACTTATTTCCACTATCTCTGCAGCTGCAGTTCTGGGTGGGGATGATAGTTGTAAGGGACAAAAATACCTTCAAGAAGCCTCACACCTCACCATGTCGGAGGAAGTAAATTTTCCTCTGTCTTCATGTTCTTTCTGGAATGAATGCAATGACTCCCATGCAGAGATATTGGAAAACAGAAAAATAACTCAGCGAGCTGCAGTCAAAGGACATTGTGAAATCTGGACTTACAGGGTACCAGTGACTGAGGTGACACCCATGCCTCCTATTCAGTGGAGCCCACACCCTCCTTCTGCCTGGATCATGTTTCTGCAATGTGATCCCTGCTCAGAGTTTACGCACAGGGTGACAGACCTGTGAATAACCAACTTAACTAGATATTGGTGGCATCTTTTCAAACCAAGACATCCAGGAAGTTGCCACTTAGCATAAATTAAAAAATTATTTATTTATTTTTGGCTTCACTGGGTCTTCATTGCTGCTTGTGAGCTTTCTCTAGTTATGGCTTTTGGACTTATTTGTTCCATGGCATGTGGAATCTTAGTTCCCTGACAAGGACCATCCTTGAGAAGCACTGTTTGTTAACTCATTGTTATCTTAATTTCTTTCAAGTCTTTGCACATAGTTTTCTTTGAACACACTATATCTGCTTTGAAAACATTGATAAATATAACTTTTTTGTGAATAAACTTAACATTTTTAATCACTTAGAGACAGTTTCTACTGATTGCCTTTTTTTCTTAAATACTGGTAACACTTTCCTTTTTCTTACATGTCTCATAATTTTTGTTAGAAATTGGTCATTTTAGTGACTCTGGATTTCTTTTTTCTCCTAAAGTTGTGACAAACATAGACAGTGTATTAAAAAGCAGAGACATCAGTTTGCCAACAAAGGTCTATAGAGTCAAAGCTAAGGTTTTTCCAGTAGTCATGAATGAATGTAAAAGTTGGACCATAAAGAAGGCTGAGCACTGAAGAACTGATGTTTTCAAACGGTGGTGCTGGAGAAAACTCTTGAGAGCCCCTTGGACAACAAAGAAATCAAACTAGTCAAGCCAAAAGGAAATCAATCCTGAATATTCATTGGAAGGACTGATGCTGAAGCTCCAATACTTTGGCCACCTGATGGGAAGAGCTGACTCATTAGAAAAGTTGGGATGTTGGGAAAGATTGAGGGCAGGAGGAGAAGGGAGTGACAGAGGATAAGATGGTTAGATAGCATCACCGACTCAATGGACATGAGTTTGAGCAAACTCTGGGAGATAGTGAAGGTCAGGGAAGCCTTGCATGCTGCAGTCCATGACTGAGTGACTGAACAACAACATTTACTAGTCTGCTTGGACTATATCTGTGAAATCTGCCTATCTCTTCTGTGGTGTGTGACCACATATTCATAGATGGCTTTACTCAAGAATATATTTTTGTTTTTATTTTTTAGCCTTGTTTTTTATGGTTTCCCTATGTCTGCACAGCTCAGTGGTCAGCCAGTGATTGGACAGAGATTGTACTCAAACCAGTTAGGCTTCATCTTATGCGGATGCATTTGTATGTAGACAGAAGAGCCCATTCATGATGTAGGCTGTTCTCAGGTCTGTGCAAGTGGTTTCATTTCTGATGGGTGCTTTTGGGTTTTCTATGCTTAAGTCCAAGACCTTAGCGACAGTCAAGAGTCCATAAATAGCTTGAGGATTCTTGATCTGTCTTACATATATGCAAAGTGTTAGCTGGGAATGTGCTTGCCCCAATCACAACCTCAACCTCTGGCCAGCAGAAACGAGTCCTTGACTCTCTTAAACTCTCCCGGCTCTGGGAAACCACTTTCACTGAGTGGGATTCTAAGAAGGATCCTGAGTGTGGCCATTGTCCGCAGCTCCAAATTGAGTGAGTCTCCTTTAGTGGCAAAAGAAAAGTTGCTAGTTCTCATGGCTTTTTCCTCCCTGGTAGAACTCCAAGTTGAAGGGAGAGATGGGACTAGACACAGACCAGAATGCCATTGATTTCCACCAAGTCCAGCATTTGTTCAAGTGTAAACTTCTCAGATTGTTAAATGCCTCTGGCCAGTTTCCAGAGTGCAGAAATGATTGGCGGCAATTCTGTCCATCTTTATGGTTGTTTTTAGGGGAAAGCACTTTACAGTCTCCTCACTCAACCATATCCAGAAGTACTGCTTGAAATCAACTATCCTTCCCAAAGCATATTTAATTCTTTGAATCCAATTCCCTCTGTTTTAAGTACCTAAACTGATTTCTGTTTCCTAATTAGACACAACTCAGACACCATGCAGTCTTTAGGAACTTATTGCAAATAGAGGAATGAGTGGTAATTTGAATAGGAAATAATTCTCAAAGGTTTGGCACCATTCATATGCCCCAGTCTTTTGTTTCCTCACATGTAAAGAGGAATTCAAAATGAAATTCATAACACTTATCTAATTAAATTGGTTTAGGAAATAAGGAAGATGATGTACGGAAAACATCTGGGACTCAGTGTGTGTGTGTGTGTGTGTGTGTTAGTCACTCAGTCCTGTCTGACTCTTTGACTCTGACCCCACAGACTGTAGTGTGCCAGGGTCCTCTGTCCATGGAATTCTCCAGGCAAGAATACTGGAGTGGGTTGCCATTTCCTTCTCCCGGGAATCTTCCCAACCCAGGTATCAAACCCTGGTCTCCCGCATTGCAGGCAGATTCTTTACCATCTGAGCTACCAGGGACGCCCTTGGGACTCAGTACACACATTAAATACATATTTAATTCTATTTCCTCTCCACCTTAAGACTCCATTTCTTTTATTGTTCCCCAGGAAACACCAGCCTGAATATTCACTCACAAACCAGATTCTTGCAAAAATCTACACATGAGGGAGCTGGAAAGGAGCCAGGTTAATTAAACTGCTTAGCGATCTTACTTTTAGAAGTCTAATTTCCTTTCAGTTGCCCACAACAAAACTTTTCAAAGACACTGGGTCTTATTTTTATGACTGAATTGATTAAAACATTTAGATTCTTTCTCAGACTGTATCTGATTCCTGTTTCTGTAAATAAGCAGGACTTTCAATACTGCAGAAACAGTAGACCTTCAATAGTTCCATGCATAAATTATGATGTTTGATTGTCAGTAATACTGTCGGTGACGTCAGTGACAGAGTCAGCTAACAGTCAGGAGATACCACAGTCTCGAACTGCAGTGTGGATGTGAATCGATTCCTGTGGCTGGTTTTAAAAAACTGGATTTCTTACATATACAGTGAATCCAGTCTTCTGCTCTTTGGCTTAGTGTGGAAAGCATCTTCCCATCAAGGTAAGCAAAAATGTCCATGTTTCCCCCCTTGTTGGTTCTCTATGGGTGGCTGCACTTTCATGATTGTCAGTCAAAGGTGAATCAAACGGTTTTTATGAATCATGCTGTTGCTGTAAGATGGTGTTGGATGATCTCTAAGCATACTCAGATAGCAGGAATAATCATATTCTCCTTTTCTTATATGGAGTAATTTTTAAAATCTAGAATAAACTCTTAAACTCTTTCTTATCTGGAATAATTAATTTTATAATACATTTTTGGTGCATTAAAATGTTTTATGAACAGAGTTCATACTAAAAATATTGTGTGGGTATCCAATTAAAAATGATCCACTAAAATAATAAACTAAAAAATACTAAATAAAAACAAATTTTATATTTTAATTTTTTAACCATTGAGACACAGAAGAAATAAGTTAAAAATATTTATTTATTTTCTTTTATTGCTTTAGAGGTGTCATTCTATTATCTTTTGGATTCTTTTCTTCCTATGGGGAAGTCACCTGTCAAATTTAATAGTATTCCTTTAGAGATAGGATAACTTTCTCTGGATGCTTATAATTTTTTTCTCTTTATATTTAGTTTTCAGCAATTGGACTATGTAACATCTCTAAAGTTTGGGAGGGTGTTTTTATTATAAAAATTTTCTTTTTGTTTCCTCTAGCACTTCTTTTTTTTTAACTTGGTCCTAATTATTTTTTATTTATTTATTAACATTTTTGATTGCACTGGGTTGTCATTGCTGTGTGTGGGCTTTCTCTAGTTGCAGCGAGCGGGGGCCGCTCTTTGTTGCAGAGCACAGACTTTAGGGCTTGAAGGCTTCTGGAGTTGCGTCATGGACGTAGTTGCTTCTCGGTGTGTGGAATCTTCCCGGACCAGGGATTGAACTCATGTCCCCTGCATTGGCAGGTGATTCCTATCCACTGTACCACTGGGGAAGTCCAGCACTGGACTTCTAAATCATGCAGGCCTTGTTCCTCAAACTGTGCCCAAAATTAACAAATTCCCCCAAGAGAACAATCATCTATACTGACTCATCTCCAAAAGATTCTCTCATCTCTGGAATTTTAATGTCTCATAATCCTTGCTTCCTTAGCTCTCTGACGTGCTTGAAATGTAATTTTTACCATTTCTCTGACTTCTGTCAGAGCAGGGACTTGGACCTGTTGTAATCTATTACATCCCAACTAGATGGTTGAGTCCGAGCCGCCTTCTTTCCATCTCATTCGTGTCACACTTCTGTCCACAGATGGAGTCTCTCCTCTTGAATGAAGTCGGCTCCATGATAGACAACAAAGCCATCGAGAGAATCATCTCACCGATGACTGTTCAGCTTTGTCATCTGATCCTCTCAATGGAGAAAAAAGGCATGGAGAATGAAGTGTTTGCCTCTTTGGAGAAGACGGCAGAGGAGCTGGTTCAAGCTAGTGAAGAGTTTGTGCAAGTTGCCCAAAGGTAATAATTTCAAAGATCCCTTTATTTTGATCAGTTTGCTGAAGAGTATAAACACATCCTTATTAGAGTCTCAGATACTTTTGGGAAGAAGTCAGAGGCGACAAATAAATTGATAAAAACATAAAGCAAACTTACTTAATATGTTGTTATTTATTAGTTGGGATGTAATTTCAATAGGTAAACATTTCAGAACTAGCTGAGCTTTCCACTAAGAAGCCATCATATGTCCCATCAAAAGGTTTCTAGAGTCATTATTATTTCACAGATTATTATTTTTTTGCACTTCTTTTTCTAAAAATTAATTTATTTATTTTAATTGGAAGCTAATTACTTTACAATATTGTGGTGGTTTCTGCCATACATCGACATGAATCAGCCATGGGTGTACACGTCTCCCCTTCCTGAACTCCCTCCCATCTCCCTCCCAATCCCATTCTTCTGGGTTGTCCCAGGGCACTGGTTTTGAGTGCCCTGTTTCATGCATCGAACTTGGCCTGGTCATCTGTTTCACACATGGTAATATACATGCTTCAGTGCTATTCTCTCAAATCATCCCACCCTTGCCTTCTCCCACAGAGTCTGAAAGTGTGTTCTTTATATCTGTGTCTCTTTTGCTGTCTTGTATATAGTGTCGTCACTGCCATCTTTCTAAATTCCATATCTATGCGTTAATATGCTGTATTAGTGTTTCTCTTTCTGACTTACTTCTTTCTGTATAATAGGCTCCAGTTTCATCCACCTCATGAGAACTAACTCAAATGCTTTCTTTTTAATAGCTGAGTAATATTCCATTGTGTATATGTACCACAACTTTCTTATCCATTCATCTGCCAAATGGATGGACATTGGGGTACACGTGTCTTTCAATTCTGGTTTCCTCGGTGTGTATGCTTAGCAGTGTGATTGCTCGGTCGTATGGCAGTTCTATTTCCAGTTTTTTAAGGAATCTCCACACCGTTCTCCACAGTGGTTGTACTAGTTTGCATTCCCATCAACAGTGTAAGAGGGTTCCCTTTTATCCACATCCTCTCCAGCATTTATTCTCACAGACGTTGTGATAGCAGTCAGTGACTATACCTCACTGTGGTTTTGATTTGCATTTCTCTGATAATGAGTGCTGTTGAGCATCTTTTCATGTGTTTGTTAGCCATCTGTATGTCTTCTTTGGAGAAATGTCTGTTTAGTTCTTTGGCCCATTTTTTGATTGGGTCATTTATTTTTCTGGTATTGAGCTGCATAAGCTGCTTGTATATTTTTGAGATTATTTCTTTGTCAGTTGCTTCATTTGTTATTATTTTTTCCCATTCTGAAGCCTGTCTTTTCACCTTGCTTATAGTTTCCTTCACTGTGCAAAAGCTTTTAAGTTTAATTGGGTCCCATTTGCTTATTTTTGCTTTTATTTCCATTACTGTGGGAGGTAGGTCATAGAGGATCTTGCTGTGATTTATGTTAGAGAGTGTTATGCCTGTTTTCCTCTAGAGTTTTATAGTTTCTGGTCTTACATTTAGATCTTTAATCCATTTTGAGTTCATTTTTGTGTATGGTGTTAGAAAATGTTCTAGTTTCATTCTTTTACAAGTGGTTGACCAGTTTTCCCAGAACCACTTGTTGAAGAGTTTGTTTTTTCTCCACTCTATATTTTTGTTTCCTTTGTCAAAGATAAGGTGTCCATAGGTGTGTGGATTCATCTCTGGGCTCTCTATTTTGTTCCATTGATCTATATTTCTGTCTTTGTGCCTGTACCATACTGTCTTGATGACTGTAACTTTGTAGTACAGTCTGAAGTCAAGCAAGTTGATTTGTCCAGTTCAATTCTTCTTTCTCAAGATTACTTTGGCTATTTGAAGGTTTTTGTGTTTCCATACAAATTGTGAAATTATTTGTTCTAGTTCTGTGAAAAATGACATTGGTAGCTTGATAGAGATTGCATTGAACTATAGATTGCTTTGCGTGTGTACTCATTCTCATTATATTGATTCTTCTGATCCATGAACATGGTATATGTTTCCATCCGTTTGTGTCATCTTTGATTTCTTTCATCAGTGTTTTATAGTTTTCTATATATAGGTCTTTTGTTTCTTTAGGTAAATTTATTTGTAAGAATTTTATTCTTTTCATTGCAAAGGTGAATGGGATTGTTTCCTTAATTTCTCTTTCTGCTTTCTCATTGTTAGTGTATAGGAATGCAAGGGATTTCTGTATATTAATTTTATATCCTGCAACTTTACTATATTCATTGATTAGCTCTAGTAATTTTCTGGTGGTGTCTTTAGGGTTTTCTGTGTAGAGGATCATGTCATCTGCAAACAGTGAGAGTTTTACCTCTTCTTTTGTAATCTGGATTCCTTTTATTTCTTTTTCTTCTATGATTTCTGTGGCTAAAACTTCCAAAACTATGTTGAATAGTAGTGGTGAGAGTGGGTACCCTCTTCTTGTTCCTGACTTTAGAGGGAATGCTTTCAATTTTTTGCCATTGAAGATAATGTTTGCTGTGGGTTTATCATACATGGCTTCTATTATGTTGAGGTACGTTACTTCTATGCCTGATTTCTGGAGAGTTTTTATCATAAATGGGTGTTGAATTTTGTCAAAGGCTTTCTCTGCATCTATTGAAATAATCATATGATTTTTATCTTTCAATTTGTTAATATGATGTATCACATTGATTGATTTGTGAATATTGAAGAATTTTGGTCATGATGTATGATCTTTTTAATATGTTGTTGGATTCTGTTTGCTAGAGTTTTGTTGAGGATTTTTGCATCTATGTTCATCAATGATATTGGTCTGTAGTTTTCTTTTCTACTGGCATCTTTGTCTGGTTTTGGTATTAGGGTGATGGTGGCCTCACAAAATGAGTTTGGAAGTTTACCTTCCCCTGCAATTTTCTGGAAAAGTTTGAGTAAGATAGGTATTAGGACTTATCTAAATTTTTGGTAGAATTCACCTGTGAAGCCATCTGATCCCGGGCTTTTGTTTGTTGGAAGATTTCTGATTACAGTTTTGATTTCCATGCTCATGGTGGGTCTATTTTGATTTTCGATTTCATCTTTGTTCAGTTTTGGAAAGTTACACTTTTCTAAGAATTCATCCATTTCTTCCAGGTTGTCCATTTTATTGGTATATAGTTGCTGATAGTAGCCTCTTATGATCCTTTGCATTTCTGTGTTATCTGTTGTGATTTCTCCATTTTCATTTCTAATTTTGTTGATTTGATACTTCTCCCTTTTTTCCTTGATGAGTCTGGCTAATGGTTTGTTTATTTATCTTCTCAAAGAAACAGCTTTTAGTTTTGTTTATTTTTGCTGTAGTATCATTTTTTCTTTTTCATTTATTTCTGCTCTGATTTTTATGATTTCTTTCTTTCTACTACCTTTGGGGTTCTTTATTTCTTCTTCTTCTAGTAGCTTTAGGTGTAAAGTTAGGTTATTTGTTTGACTTTTCTCTTGTTTCTTGAGGTAAGCTTGTACCGCTATGAGCCTTCCTCTTAGCATGCTTGTACTGAATCCCATAGGTTTGGGGTTGTTGTGTTGTCTTTTTCATTTGTTTATATGCATATTTATATCCCTTTTGATTTCTTTCACAATCTGTTGCTTATTCAGAAGTGTGTTGTTTAGCTTCCATCTGTTTGTATTTTTAACAGTTTTTTCCTATAGTTGGCATCTAATCTTACTGCATTGTGATCAGAAAATATGCTTGAAATGATTTCAGTTTTTTTGAATTTACCAAGACTAGATTTATGGCTCTGGATGTGATGTATCCTGAAGAATCTTCCATGTGCACTCGAGAAAAAGGTGAAATTCATTGTTTTGGGGTGAAATATCCTCAATTCAGTTCAGTTCAGTCACTCAGTCATGTCTGACTCTTTGTAACCCCATGAACTGCAGCACGCCAGACCTCCCAGTTCATCACCAACTCCCAGAGTCCACCCAAACCCATGTCCATTGAGTCAGTGATGCCATCCAACCATCTCATCCTGTGTCGTCCCCTTCTCCTCCTGCCCTCAACCTTTCCTAGAATCAGGGTCTTTTCAAATGAGTCAGCTCTTCACATCAGGTGGCCAAAGTATTGGAGCTTCAGCTTCAACATCAGTCCTGCAAATGAACACTCAGGACTGATCTCCTTTAGGATGGACTGGTTGGATCTCCTTGCAGTCCAAGAGACTCTCAAGAGTCTTCTCCAACACCACAGTTCAAAAACATCAATTCTTTGGCGCTCAGCTTTCTTTATAGCCCAACTCTCACATCCATACATGACCACTGGAAAAACGATAGCCTTAACTAGACAGCTCTTTGTTGGCAAAGTAATGTCTCTCCTTTTTTTTGATATCAATTAGGTCTAACTAGTCCATTGTATCATTTAAAGTTTGTGTTTCCTTACTAATTTTCTGTTTGGTTGATCTATCCATAGGTATGAGTTGGGTATTAAAGTCTCCCACTATTATTGTGGTACTGTTAATTTCCTCTTTCATACTTGTTAGCATTTGCTTTATATATTGAGGTGCTCCTGTGTTGTGTGCATATATATTTATAATTGTTATATCTTCTTGGGATTGATCCTTTGATCATTGTGTAGTGTCCCTCTTTGTCTCTTTTCATGGTCTTTATTTCAAAGTCTATTTTATCTGACATGAGTATTGCTACTCCTGCTTTCTTTTGGTCTCTATTTGCATGAAATATATTTTCCCAGCCCTTCACTTTCAGTCTCTATTTGTCCCTTGGTTTGAGGTGGGTCTCTTGTTGACAGCATATATAGGGGTCTTGTTTTTGTATCCGTTCAGCCAGAGTTTGTCTTTTGGTTGGGGCATTCAACCCATTTACATTTAAGGTAATTATTAATAAATATGATTCCATTGCCATTTACTTTGTTGTTTTGGGTTTGAGTTTATAAATCTTTCCTGTGTTTCCTGTCTAGAGAATATCCTTTAGCGTTTGTTGGAGAGCTGGTTTGGTGGTGCTGAATTCTCTCAGCTTTTGCTTATCTGTAAAGCTTCTGATTTCTCCTTCATATCTGAATGAGATCCTTGCTGGGTATAGTAATCTGGGTTGTAGGTTTTTCTCTTTCATCACTTTAAATGTGTCCTGCCATTCCCTTCTGGCCTGAAGAGTTTCTGTTGAAAGATCAGCTGTTATCTTTATGGGGATCCCCTTGTGTGTTTTTTATTTGTTGCTTTTCCCTTGCTGCTTTTAATATTTGCTCTTTGTGTTTGATCTTCATTAGTTCAATTAATATGTGTCTTGGGGTGTTTTGCCTTTGGTTTATCCTGTTTGGGACTCTCTGGGTTTCTTGGACTTGGGTGGCTATTTCCTTCCCATTTTAGGGAAGTTTTCAACTATTATCTCCTTAAGTATTTTCTCATGCCCTTTCTTTTTTTCTTCTTCTTCTGGGACACCCATGATTGGAATGTTGGGGCATTGAACATTGTCCCAGAGGTCTCTGAAGTTGTATTAATTTCTTTTAATTCTTTTTTCTTTGTTCCTCTCTGTTTCATTTATTTCCACCACTCTATCTTCCACTTCACTTATCCTCTCTTCTGCCTTAGTTTTTCTACTATTGGTTCCCTCCAGAGTGCTTTTGAACTCAGTTATTGCATTATTCATTATTGACTGACTCTTCTTTATTTCTTCTAGGTCCTTGTTAAACATTTTTTGCGTCTTCTCATTCCTTGTCTCTAGTCCATTTATCTATAACTCTATTTTGTTTTCAAGATTTTAGATCATCTTTACTATCATTATTTTGAATTCTTTTTCAGGTAGATTCCCTATATCCTCTTCTTTTGTTCGGTTTGGTGGGTATTTATCATGCTCTTTTACCTGCTGAATATTTCTCTGCTTTTTCATTTTGTTTAGATTGCTGTGCCCTTTCTGTAGGCTGGACATTTGTGGTTTCTCTTTATTGTGGAGTCTGCTCCTTGTGGGTGGGGCTGGACTAGTGGCTTGTCAAGGTTTCCTGGTTGGAGGAGCTTGCATCCGTGTTCTGGTGGGTAGAGCTGGATTTCTTCTCTCTGGAGTGCAATGAAGTGTCTAGTAGTGAGTTTTGGGGTGTCTATAGGTTTTGCATGGCTTTCAGCAGCCTGTCTTTTAATGCTTAGGGTTGTGTTTCTGCTTTGCTGGAGAATTAGCATGGTATGTCTTGCACTGGAACTTGTTGGCTCTTGGGTGGAGCTTAGTTTCAGTGTAGGTATTAGGTATGGAGACTTTTGGGGGAGCTCTTGTCTATTAATGTTCCCTGGAGTCAGGAGTTCTCTGACGTTCTCAAGTTTTGGAGTTAGGGCTCCTGCCTCTGGCTTTCAATCGTTCTCTTACAGTAGCCTCAAGACTTCTCCATCCATACAGCACAGATGATAAGACATCTAGGTTAATGGTGAAACAGTTCTCCACAGTGAGGGACACCCAGTGAGATTCACAGACTTACATAGAAAAGAGGAGGGGGAGGAGGAAGATAGAGGTGGCCAGGAGGAGAATCAGTTCAGTTCAGTCACTCAGTCGTGTCTGACTCTTTGCGATCCCATGAATCGCAGCATGCCAGGCCTCCCTGTCCATCACCAACTCCTGGAGTTTACTCAAACTCACATCCATCGAGTCGGTGATGCCATCCAGCCATCTCATCCTCTGTCGTCCCCTTCTCCTCCTGCCCCCAATCCCTCCCAGCATCAGAGTCTTTTCCAGTGAGTCAACTCTTCACATGAGGTGGCCAAAGTACTGCAGTTTCAGCTTTAGCATCATTCCTTCCAAAGAACACCCAGGACTGATCTCCTTTAGGATGGACTGGTTGGATCTCCTTGCAGTCCAAGGGACTCTCAAGAGTCTTCTCCAACACCACAGTTCAAAAGCATCCATTCTTCGGAGGAGAATAGGGGGAGTCAAAATGGGAGAGAGCAATCTGGACAGTAATCAGTTCCCAGAGTGTTCTCCACAGCCTGGAACACCCAGAGCCATTCACAGAGTTAGGTAGAGAAGAGAAGAGGGAGGAAGGAGATAGAGGTGACCTGGGTAAGAAAAGGGAGAGTCAAAAGGGTAGAGAGCAATCAAGCCAGTGATCACATTTCTCCTTTTTAAGAAAATGGGCTGCCTTTCTGGGTGCCTGGTGTCCCCTGCCAGCATTTAGAAGTTGTTTTGTGGAAGTTGCTCAACATTCAAATGATCTTTTGATGAATTTGTGGGAAAGAAAGTGGTCTCCCCGTCCTATTCTTCCATCATCTTGGGACTGCTCCTCCACAGATTATTGGTTATTATAGAAATAATCAGAGTTGTCTAAACATAGTTTTTATGCCTGTCACTTGGTACATGCGGCCTGATTCTTTACTTGCAAATTGGCACACAGATTATTTCCATATTAAACTTCCAGTTCCAAGGTTAATATAAAAGAGCTTAGTTATAGCAACAGAACCAAACTCTGTAAATGAAAGTTGAATACTACAAAAAGTTGAAAACATTTACATTTTTATAGCTCCAAACTTAATGTAAATGCTGGAACTACATTTCCTGTGTTTGAATCCCATCCCCACCACTTACTTATTGTTTGGTTAAAGCTAAGTTCTTGAAATTACTCCATGTCTCCCCTGTGAAGGTAAAGATAATAACCAAATCTCATAGGATTATCATCAGGGTATGAGAAATAATACACGCAAGTCACTGAGCACAGTGCCTGGCACGTGGTAGCTGCCACATGACTGCTTCAGTTATATCTTTAAAATAAAAAAAAAAACTCATAAATATTCATGTCTTTCATCTGACATGTATTTATTGACCACCTAGCATGAATAGGAAACTCACAGGGGAATTCCCTGGCAATCCAGTGGTTAGAACCCCACGTTTCCACTGCTGATGGCACGGGTTCGATCCCTGGTCTGGGAACTAAGATCTCGGAAGCCTCAAGGCATGGCCAAAAAAAAATAAAAAAACAAGATGTTCACAGTCCTTGCTCTCATCAACAGTGGAGCAAACAGAAAACATACAACTATATCAATGAGGAAAAGTCAAATACCTAAATAGAAAAGTGAGGAAACTATTTCTCAACTATTTCAGTGAAGAAGAAACAAAAGTGAATTTTAAAATCTGAAATATATATTAAATCTTAGTAATCCTCAATAATTGTTTTATCAAACATTTAGCAAAGAAGTGCAAATTAAAGTAGTAAGACATTATTTTTCTGGTCCAACCTGTTGGCAAAGATTAAAGAATAATGATAATATTCAGTGTTGGCTGAAATGGGTCATCTCATATACTCATGATAGAAATGGTAATTGGTGTCTTTGAGCATAGTTTGATAAAATAGATCCAAGACTGTAGAAATACATACCTGTTGACTCATTAATTCCAATCTTACTAATTAATCCTAAGGAGACACTGACAAATATGAGCTAAGATGTATTTACAGAACATTTATTGTGTCATTATTTAAAATTGGGAAAAGTAGAAACAAGCAAAATGATCTAGTTTAGTAAATATTATGGTGAAACATTAAAACAAAATATATACTTAAATATCGATTGTGTGTATGTGTGTTAGTAGCTCATTAGTGTCCAACTCTTTGCAAGCCCATGGACTGTTGCCCACCAGGCCCCAGGCTCCTCTGTCCATGGAATTCTCAGCAAGAATACTAGAGTAGGTTGCCATTCCATTCTCCATGGGATCTTCCTGACCCAGGGATCAAACCTAGGTCTCTCATACTGCAGGCAGATTCTTTACCTTCTGAGCCACCAGAGAAGCCCAAAGTGTCAATGAACATTTGTTAATTAGAGGAGATATTTATAGTGTTGATTTACAATGGGGAAGAAGGCTATGAAACAAAATTTTTAAGCTAATATAGAACTAGAATTAATATAACAGAGAATCATCTATCATAGTAATAACTATTACAGGCAAGGGTCATGGTAGATGCCAAAATAAGTGCTAACAAACAGCAGTATATTTATATTGTTTTTAGGTATTTCCCTTCAGGGTATTTACTACTTATAAAGGGGAAATAGTAATTTTACAGAGGAGAAACATGGCAGATATCATTTCACCTAAGTAATCAAAATTAACATTACTATTATTTGGACAAAAATGACATCACATACCTGCTGATGTGGTCCATCGAGAAGGACACAGCACCACTTTTGTGAAATCAGTTCCAAAGATGTAAAACCTGAATCTATTAATAAAATACCAAGGAATTCCCTGGTGGTCTAACGGTTAGGACTCAGTGCTTTCACTGCTATGGCCCAGGAACCAACCCCTGTCAGAATACGAATTACTTGCAGTGTTGCTCCGATTTGATGGGCTGGACCACTTCCCATGGCCATGAGCAAAGATCATTATAAATAGATCTTTATAAATAATTTGCTTGCCCATAATGGATGATACAGCAAAGGCATTTATAACGGAGCAGACCAAAATGATATTTAACTTCTCCCAAAGTTTAGTGTGCCCTTTTTGTGTGTGATAACAAAATGCATTGCATTAAAAACTTAGAATGTACAAAGGAGCAATAAATTAGTGTGTGTGTGTGTGTGTGTGTGTTAGTTGCTCAGTTGTGTCCAACTCTTTGCAACCTCATGGATTGTAGCCCACCAGGCTCCTCTGTCTGTGGGATTCTCCAGGCAAGGATACTGGAGTGGGTAGCCAGTCCCTTCTCCAGAGAATATTCCTGACCCAGGGATCAAACCTAGTGGTCTAATGGTTAGGATTCAGTGCTTTCACTGCTATGGTCTGGGTTCCATCCTTGGTTGAGGAACTAAGATCCCACAACTCACATGGCATGTGAATTAGAAGCAAAGAGGATTCAGTATTGTACATAAGTTCTCAAAAAACCAAAAATAGAATTATCATATGATACAGCAATTCTGGTGGCTCAGATGGTGAAGAATCTACCTGCAATGCAGGAGACCCAGGTTCCCTCAGCTTTCCGGGCAGCTCCTCCACTGGTACTCAGGAAAATGCAAGTGGACATAGTCAGTAGAGAACGTGCTAGATGTATCATGGGATATACATTTAGAAAATATGGATGTGATAAGGAAGAAAAGAATTATCCATAAACCTCTAGCCCATAGGCAACCACTGGGAACATTTGGTATATACTGATTCCAGAGATTTTTTCTTTCTTTCTCTCTCACCTTCCTACTCCCTCTTCCTATCCTTTTTCCTTCCCTATCTCTCCCTTTTTATCTAAAAAATTCATATAAAGCATATCTACTCATCGATACACACACATACATACACACAAATGCATATATCTATATGTGTGTGTGTAATATATTAGATCATGTTGTTTTGTTGTTGTTTAGTCAGTTAGTCATGTTCGACTCTTTTTGTGACCCTGTGGATTGTAGCCCACCAGGCTCCTCAGTCCATGGGATTTCCCAGGCAAGAATACTGGAGTGGGTTGTCATTTCCTTCTCCTGGGGGATCTTCCTGACCCAGGTATCAAACTCTGTGTGTCCTGCATTGGTAGGTGGGTTCTTTACCATTGAGCCACCTGGGAAGCTATATTAGATCAGATAGGAAAGGGCCCTGGGGTACCATGTGCTTCAGGGTCTGGGTGAACAGTGCCTTTGGGGCTGTGCCTGCACAGTCTTCCTGGGCATCACAGCAAACCCGGGAAAGGTGTTGGTTAACACATCTTGTCTCCTCTTCACTTCTAACTTTAGTCTCTCCTGGACCACACAGTTGAATGTTTTCTAGTTATCTTTCTGATTCCTACTGTAATGTACATTATGGTCCAATAAATACTCTATACAATTTCTCTTCTATTATGCAGTTATGTATCTTTAAATTATTCCTTTAATGTTGTACACTGTGCATTAGTTAGTTCATTACAACATGAATCCTTAACTTTTTAGACTCTAATACACATTAGTATTGATTTTTTATTAATACAAATGTATAAAGGCAAATCAGTGAATGTGGTTGTTTTTCAACAAATAGTGCTGAAATAATTGGATATTCATATATCAAAAAGATGAACTTTGATATATACCTCAAAACAGGGGTCTCCACCCTCTGGGTTCTAATGCCTGGTGATCTGGGGTGGAGTTGATGTAATAAAAATAGAAACAAAGTGGCAATAAATGTAATGCACTTGTGTCCTCCTGAAACCATCTCCCTGCCCCCTGGTCTGTGGGAAAATGGTCTTCTAGGTGCCAAAACGGTTGGGGACCACTGCCTTAGATCACAGGGCTTCCCTGGTGACTTAGTAAAGAATCTACCTTTAACACAGGAGGCTCGGGCACACAAAAATAGATCATATACAAAAATTAACCCCAAATGAATCACAGACATAAATATCAATTACAAGTCTATAAAACTTCTAGAGGGAAACATAGGGAAAAAAATCTTTGAGATCTTGGCTTAACAACCAGTTTTATAGATGTAACGTCAAAAGCATAATCCATAAAAGAAAAAATTACTTAAAAAAAGATAAAACACTTTTGCTCTTCAAAAGAAGAGGATGAAAAGAAGCTACTACTGAAAGAATGAAAAGAAGTTGGAAACTGGGAGAAAATATTAATAAACCATCTATCTGAACAAAGGTCCATATAATCAAAGCTATGGTTTTTCCAGTAGTCATGTATGGATGTGAGAGTTGGACCATAAAGAAGGCTGAGTGTCAAAGAATTGCCGCTTTTGAACTGTGGTGTTGGAGAAGACTCTTGAGAGTCCCTTGGACTGCAAGGAGATCCAACCAGTCGATCTGAAACGAAATCAACCCTGAATATTCATTGGAAGGACTGATGCTGAAGCTGAAACTCCAATACTTTGGCCACCTGATGCAAAGAGCTGACTCAGTAGAAAAGACCCTGATGCTGGGAAAGATTGAAGGGAGGAGGAAAAGGGGATGAAAGAGGATGAGATGGTTGGATGGCCTCACTGACTCAATGGACATGAGTTTGAGTAAGCTCCGGGAGATGGTGAAGGACAGGGAAGCCTTGGGTGCTGCAGTCCATGGGATCGCAAAGAGTCAGACACAACTGAGCAACTGAACAGCAATCTGATAAAGAACTTATATAAAAAATGTTTAAAGAACCATTAAATCTCAGTAATGAGAAACAAATTCATAAAAATGGTCAAAAGATTTGAACTGATGCTTTACCAAAGGATTTTGGCAAGTAAGCATATGAAAAAATTCCTGGGAAAGAATTTATTTTCATATGAAAGTAAAACATTATTAGTCATTAAGGACATACAAATGAAAACCACAGTGAGATAGCATTATAAACTTGATTGCAATAACTAAATTTTAAAGGACTATACCAAGTGATGGTGAGGATGCGGAGGAACCAGCCCTCTCACAGGGCTGACGAGAATGCAACACAGTACAACTGCCTTGAAAAACACTTCAGCAGTTTCTTTACAAGTTAAACATATGTCATCTGGACAAAACTATTCAAAAAGATACATGTACCTCTATGTTCATAGCAGCAATATTCACAATAGCCAAGACATGGAAGCAGCTTAAATATCCATCGACAGATGAATGGATAAAGGTGTGGTACATAAAATAATGAAATAATGCCATTTTTAGCAACAGAGATGGACCTAGAGATTATCATAGTAAGTGAAGTAAGTCAGAGAAAGACAAATATCACGATATGTAGAATCTAAAATATGACGGAAATGAACTTACCTATAAAACAGAAATGTGGTTGCCAAGGAGGGTGGTGGGAAAGGGATGGATTGGGAATTTGGGATTAGCAGATGCAGACTATTATGTACAGAATGGATAAGCAACAAGGTCCTACCCTGTAGCACAGGGAACTATATTCAATATCCTGTGATAAACCAAAATGGAAAAGAAGATGAAAAAGAATATATATATATGTATAACTGAGTCTCTTTGCTATACAGCAGTAATTAACACAATGTTGTAAATCGACTATACTTCAATAAAGTAATTTTTTAAAAGAAAATTAAACATATACCTACCACCCCTAGGTGATTTCCTGAAAAATGTCATATCAAGAGAAATGACAGCATATGTGCACCCAAAATCTTTTACACTAATGTTCATAGCAGCTTTATTTGTAACCAACCAAAAGCTAAAAACAACCCCAAAATCCATCAACTGACAAAGGAATAAACAAACTGGCATAGGCGTACAATATAATACTACTTAGCAGTATGAAGGGATGAACTATTTATCATATGGTTACAGGTTAAATTTGCAATTTCTTCATGTGTATAGGGCTGAAAATTAGTGGATATATTGTGGATAATGAAAATAAAAAGGAAGCATCTCTGGTGGCTCAGTGGTAAAGAATCCGCCTGCCAATGCAGGAGACATGGGTTCGATCCCTGATCCCAGAAGATCTCACATGCCACAGAGCAACTAAGCTCATGCACCACAACTACTGAGCCTGCATTCTAGAGCCTGGGAGTTGCCAGGGAAGGCCCCTCAAGGTTTTCATTATGAGAAACAGATTGACTAACTAAAGGGAAGCATTTTTATGTAGTTGTTACTATTTTTACCTTGATTCTCTCCTGGAAAAATTCTGTTCTCTAGAGTTATTTAGGTTTGTTCTTTTCTTCTCCATCCCCTTCAGTGTAATTCATTTGTAATTGTATTGGTTTTCCACTGTTGGGTTACAAATTACCACCCAGTTAGCAGCTGAAAACAACACCCATTCATCATCTCAGAGTGTGTGTGGTTAGGAGTTTGGACCTGGGGTAGCTGGTTGGCTGCTGGGGAGTCTCATTGGGCTGGGTGAGCTTGGTGACCCAGGTGTCAATTAGGCCTCCATCTCATCTGATGCTCACGTCCCCTTTCAAGCTTCCAGCTTGCTGGCAGAATTCCGTTCCTTGGATTGAAAACACCAAGGCCCTGAGACATGGCCTTCTCCAATATGTGGCAGTTTGCTTCTTCAAGGCCAACTGGAGAGTGTCTCTGATGCTTCAAATCTCTTTAAGAAGGAAGCACTTGCCCTTTTAAGGGCTCACCTGGTTTGGTCAGGCTAACCCAAGATACTCCTCCTTTGATTAACTCAAGCCAATGATTAAGGACCTTACTTACGTCTCCCCAAACTCCTTTTCCTATTATCACAAGGTGCCTTCTCATCTTTTTCACAGGTCCCCCCACACTCAAGGAAAGGAGAGCACACCGGGGATGAGAGCCTTGTTTTATTTATTAGGCTGTGTTAGGTCTTGGTTGCAGTGCAGAGACTTTCTAGTTGAGGTACGTGAGCTCCAAAGCACACAGGCTCAGTAGTTGTGGTGTGCGGGCTTAGTTGCTCCATGGTATGTGGGATCTTAGTTCCCTGACTAGAGATCGAACTGGCATTCCCCTCATTGCAAGGTAAATTCTTAACCACTGGACCACAGGGAAGTCCCCCTGTCTTTGGGTTTTGAGTCATAGTTACAAAGGTTTACTCACACCAAGATTAAAGAGGGATTTATTTATGTTTTCTCCTAGTAGTCGTATAGTTTTTATTTTATATCCAGATTCTCTAATCCATTCAGTCTTATGTATGCCTTAAGATAGGAATCACACTTTATATTTTTTAGAAGACAAGAAAATTAGAAGTCAAGCCACAGACTGGGAGGAAATATTTGCAACAGACATCCAACAACAGATGTCTTCTCAGTTGTCCCAGCATTATTTATTATAAAGTCTCTCTGTGTGTTAGTTACTCCATCCTGTCCGACTCTGCGGTCTCATTCGGACAGATCATCGCAAGGTTTGAACTCTGTGTGGAGTCCCTGGTGTCTGACTCTTTGTGACCCCATGGACTGTAGCCTACCAGGCTCCTCTGTCCATGGGATTCTCTAGGCAAGAATACTGGAGGAAATCCCTGGTACTCAAGGTCATATATTCAAACACTACTATTAATTGCCTTGGCACTGGATTCCACAACCTTGTTTCACATATACAACCCTGATCCTTGACTGCTTTGCATCTCTCCCATGAGAAAACCCAGGGAATTAGGAAGAGAGTGGGAGCCTCAGCTCTGTAACTGAACAGCTACCAGGATGTGGCACAGTCAAATTTATGGGTTGAACAGCTGATATGCAAGTTCTCCACAAGAAGTCAAAAATAAAATAAGGAAAGACAACAGCTGTCACACATTCTCCCCACAATTCATTTGCCTCAATGTTTTGGCATTTTTTCTGTGCTGGGTTGTTTGGGTTGGCATGATTCTGCACACTGGGTACTCAGGGAATATTTTACACAACGATAGCTGGATAGTTGGGGGAAGAAGGGATAAGGGAGCTCTGAAATTGGCTACCACTAGGTAAGGGATCAAAACTGAGAGGAGCTTCTCTGGAATCACTCAGGCGGGTACTTCTGTGTCTTGTCTTCCCATACTACAATTTCAAAGGTACATGAGACCTCCCTGGTGGTCCAGTGGCTTAGACTCCATGCTCCCTATGCAGGGGGCCCAGATTGAATCCCTAGTCAAGGAACTAGATCCCACAGGCTGCAACTAAGATCCATGCGTGCTCAGTCCTTTAGTCCTGTCCTCTTTGCAACCCTATGGACTGTGACTGGCCAGGCTTCTCTGTCCATGGAATTTTTCAGGCAAAACTACTGGAGTGGGTTGCCATTTCCTCCTCCAGGGGATCTTTCTGACCCAGGGATCGAACCCGAGTCTCCTGCATCCCCTGCACTGGCAGAAGGATTCTTTACCACTGAACTAAGATCCAAATAAATAAATAAAATGTTGTATTTTTATTTACTTATAAATAAATAAAAATAAATAAATAATTTTTAAAAATTCCAAATAAATAGATAAAAATATTTTTAAAATTCCAAAGGCATATAGTTCAGCCTCATGTGCAAAGAATAACTATTATGTGATTAGGCAGGAGGGGGTCTTTTCTTATTTTGTTTTGTGTGGTTAGGGATTAGTATTGAAAAAGAAATGTTTGCAATCACATGAACACCGTTGCCGTGGACATCTGTGTTCATGGAAACTGATTTTTGTTACACAAAACCTCTCCTCTGGATGACACAGATTGAAATGAGATTCTAGAGATTTCTTCCTTACAAAAAGAGACTTATTGCTTTTTGTAGTAAATGTACATGTTCAGTGCAGAGAAAATAAGAGCAATTCAAAAGGAATGGACCATATTGTAAGATATCAAGATAGAACCAGAGTTTGATAATTATTCTTGTAGATAAATGATTTTCTACGTAGATCAGTGCATAACTGAAAACAAATGAGATCTTGCCATACACACTATTTTGTAGTTTGGTTTTATTCACTCAATATCATATCTTAGAGAGGCTTCTGTCACCATACATATAGACCTTACATCTCTAAGGTAGGCTTTGTGTGTGTGTGTGTTCAGTTGCTCAGTCCTCTCTGACTCTTTGCAACCCCACGGACCGTAATCCACCAAGCTCCTCTGTCCATGGGCTTTTCCAGGCAAGAATACTGGAGTGGGTGCCTCTTCCAGGGGTTCTTCCTGACTGGAGATGGAATCCACCACCTCCTGTACCTCCTTTATTGGCAGGCAGATTCTTTATGACTGTGCCATCTAGTCTTCTGTAATTTCTATGTGTCATAGTTTATGTGTGGTGTTGTTTCTTTTTTTGTAACATTACATTCACGGAGTAGACGCTGGTAGACGCTGAGCTAAAACCTATCTGTTCAGGCTGGAAGGAGACTGCGAGGAAGAGTGACTGCGGGAGGAAATGGGGGCTGCTGCTGAGTCTCTGCTCCTGTCCTCAAGGAACATCACGCTGGTAGCTCAGAAGCTCCATCTTCAGCCGGAAAGTCAGAGCCACCAGGAGGAGCTAGTGGCCAGAGCTCAGCAGATCCTGGTGGACACCATGAAGGTGAGGCTGATGTCAGAGCTGGCTAGCCGACTAGTCTGGACAGAGAGCTCATTGCTGGGAAGCATGGATGCGGCAGTTCATTTCCACAAGGGACGCCCACCCCAGAGACAGAAACCTGCCCAAGTTTATGCCAAGTTCACAGACACAGAATTCATTACCAATTTAATGAATGCTGAATGTGGAAAGCTGCCATAGGGAGCTGGGTAGACATGCTGAGTTAGAGTCTATGATTTTAAACCCATGTGCAACCCTTCATTCCCTACACTTGGCCACCAAATCATAATGATAAGGAATGCATTTCCCACCCAAGTTAGGGCCAGGAGCTATGGGGTAAAACTACTGAAACCTCTGCACCTTTCAGCCTATTTGACTAACCTGCTGCACTGCCTGCAGCTGGGAGGATGTCAGGGGCCAGGATAACCCCCCAGCCTCCAAATAATCCCCTTTCTCCATCCTGACATTCCACCGTCAGACACAGTTCTTTTAGCTTAGGGCATTGCTCCCTGTTAGAATCTATTTGCCTCTAATATTATCAAATATAATGCTCATCATTAGAATTTTTAGTATTGTGGGTTATTGGGCTTCCTAGGTGGCTCTAGCAGTAAAGAACCAGCCTGCTAATGCAGGAGATGGAGGAGATGCAAGTTCTATCCCTGGGCCTGGAAAACTGGAGGAGGGCTTGGCAACCGGCTGCAATATTTTTGCCTGGAGAATCCCACAGACAGAGGAGCCTGGTGGGCTACAGTCCATGGGACTGCAAAGAGGCAGACACAACTGAAGCGACTTGGCACGCACACACCATGCATTGTGGGTTACTGGGGGGAGGGTGGTTATAACTGTAATTTAACAGATCCTCGTTGAAGTAAGATTGAGATGGGGAGATGAGAGAGGCAGAGCCAGAGGGCTTTGGCACCTGTTGATGGGAGGAGAAGAAGGGAAGAAGGCAGGCTCTTGAAGTGGTTGGGTACCAGCTCTGCTGAGGACATGAATAGAGTGGTCAGGGAGCAGAGTCAGACCAGGAAAGATTTCTTGGAAGCACTTCTTGGACAGGTCATCCTGCCAGAGCCCATCATCCTCATGCAAACAGTTAAGTCCTTCCTAATCACTCTTAGGTTCCTGATGTGTTGGTTATTACCACATGGAAGGTTGACCATTCCTCCTCTAATCTGGAGACATGAACACTTCAAAGCCAGATTGGACCCCACATTAAATGTAGCTCAGTTTAGAGGGGTTTACATTTTTGGTGAAGCCTAATGTTTTCTTTAAAGGTCACTGTTAAGTGACATCATCATCATGATTACTATTATTATCTCTGAGAGCCTCTTTAGTCTGTGTTAGCTGCTCAGTCCTGTCCGACTCATTGCGACCCCATGGACTGTAGCCCGCCAGGCCCTTCTGTCCATGGGAGTCTCCAGGCAAAAATACTGGAGTGAGTTGCAATTTTCTACTCCAGGGAGTCTTCTTGACTCAGGGATTGAACCCAGGCCTCCTGTATTGCAGGCAGATTCTTTACCATCTGAGCTACCAAGGAAGCACCAAGGGAAGTCTTTGGAGGACGTTTATCTGCCCAGTGGGGTAAAGCAGCTGACGTGGCTCTCGCTTCGGCTGCAGAAACATGCATGCATTCTCCAGCTTCTCTCCCCCTGATTGTCCACACAGGTCCTGCTACTGGAAGACGCGGCGATGGCGAGGAATGTGGTGCGGACAGCGGGTTGGCGCCTGACCTGCCTGGACGCGCTGGAAGCAGCGGAAGCCGCGACCTGGCGGCGGCGCTGCAGAGTCAGGGCGGCCCGACAGCGCACTGATCCGGGGAGCGCCTGGGCTGCGCCTGCTCCGGGGCTGCGTCCCCGCGCTACTCGTGGCCGCCCGCGGCCACCTCCGGAGTTCCCGCGACCCGCGTCTGGCCGCCTCCCGGCACTAGGTCTTCTCTCTGGCCAGGAAGACCCTGGGCGAACTCCTGGGGCGCCTGGAGCTCCCAGCGGCCGGCGCCCCGCACCGCGCGCTCTCCCGGTGGCTGAGGCAGCTGCAGGAGTTGCTGGCAGCGCCGGAGCGAGATCGGCTGCGCGGCCCCTGGCGGCCTTGGTCTGGCACTGTATGCGCCTGGCGGCCTGTTCCCCGCAGCCGGAACTCAGGTGCCTGGTGGCCCGCTGCCGCCGGTTGCTGGAGCTGCGCAGCGCCGACGCCCGGCGCCTGGATCCGATCGACGGGCCTCCGGGGACGGGCGAGGGCAGCCAGGAGCTGGAGGAGAAGTGCGCAGTGCTGCGGGCCTGGACTGAGCACCTTTCCCAGGGGGTCCGCACGGGGCTGCTGCGCCAGATCCTGGACACGTTCACCGACACGCAAAGTCCTCTTCTAAGTCTCGTTCGGGCCGCTTTGGCGACTCCCCCAGGTTCCTCTGGGTGTGATGGCAAGGCCTCGCCTCCGAGCCTCCAGCTTCTCCTCGCTGCTCTCCGAGCCCGGGCCAAGCGGATGCTCAGAGTGGCTCCCCTGGTCTTGGTTTGCTGCTTGCGACAGCAGACTGGCCAAGACATGGAGGCCTCTATAGCTGGCCTTTGGGGGCTTGCGGTCAGAGTGCAGCAATTTTTCTCACAAAGTCCCCAAGGGTCTGGTCTGGACTGGAGTCCCGCGGCCCTGCAGGCCTTGCTTAAGGAGTGGGTCAGGGCATCCGAAGGCCTGTTAGCATGTTTTTGATGTTCTCAATATTCCTGAGTTCATGAGTGTGTCCATCCAGGAAATAAACAAGTGCTTGCGCTTTTTCACGTGGGCTCTGAGGAGTGGAGATCCCAGGGAGTTCGCTCCGCTTGTGGCGTATTTACAGGGTTGAGTGAGACATATAGTGCAGGTTATGAACAAGTTTGTGGACCGAGATCGAGATCCCATTTTCCGGAATTGGCTGAGAGTCTTGATCCAGCAACTGGAGCAATCCTCCTGGGTCCTGGGTGCAGCTACCCAGTGCTGTTCAGGTGGGCGTGGCCCTCAGGACCCGGATACACTTGTAACCGCAGCGAAACATGTGATCTCTTCAGTTCAGAGCATCCAAGAGGGGTTGGATGGACTAACCACCCAGATATCCTCAGCCTGCTTCCGGACTGAGTCCAGAGGTTTGACATGGCTAAGAGACAGCCTTATTTCATTCTCCCCAGCCTCCAGGGTGGCACAGTTCCTGAACTGAAACACTGAAGGGAGCCTGGGTTGGGGAAAAGTGACCCAGGTTCCTTCTATCCATCTAGAGACCATATTTTTTGCCCCCTGATTCTTGACACCAGTCCACAGAGTGGGGATTGTCCACTGCCTGCCATCAGCAACCCCATCCTTGACATAGCAGGAACCACCAGGGAAGGACCTCAACTCCCACCATCCTGCAGGAATGGAATGGAGCTGTGGATGCAGCTCAAGAGGCCCTGGCTGGCGAGAGACCACTGGGGTCAGAGAGGATGACTGGCCTCCAAGAAATTCCATTGCTGGCACCTCCTATTATTGCCCAAGCAAGGGAGATAGAACATTCCATAACCGTTAGAACTGATGCGTTCCTGGAAGTGGCTCTCCAAGGGTCTAGGAAAAGCAGAGAAATCAGGCAAGGTTTGGCAGCCACAGCCAGTGAGTGGTATTCTCTGTGTCAACAGCTGTTTTGCAACAACTCTGATCTTCAAGAGAACGTGACAGTGTTCACGGAACTTCAGCAGAATTTAGCCTCAGTGGTTCAACTAGCGGCTAAAAGTGGGCCCATGGATTCGAGGAAGAAGGATTCTATCTCCACTGGGCATCCAGAAGCAAGTTTACAAGTGCAAGGCATATTGGAGGAGTTGGAGACCCGTGCCAAACAGCTTTTGGACAAGGTTCTGGCTTCTGATGGTTTCCAGGCCCCCAGGTCATGGGAGGAGAGCGTCGAGGATGAGTGCCTTCTGTGGTCAGTGGCTGTCCAGAACCTTCTCCAGGGCCTGGAGAGGCTCAGCAGGAGACAAGGCCTGTTCCTCCAGCCCTTGAGACAGGCTGCGAGGGACCTGCAGGGGCTGCAGGAAGGGCTGGCTCGGGCAGCAGACGTTTCTCAAAGGCTACGAGAGGCTGCCAGGCGCTCTTGCCTCCTGTGTGCGGATGAGCAGGTCAAGCGCAAGAGCTCCTTCCTTTGTGGGGAAGTTCGTGTGCTCACAGATGCTCTGCTGGATGGGGCTCAGATCCTGGCTTCCTTCCCCAAACCATCTCCCAACCTGTCCACACGCTTTGAACTTCTCTGCCTGGAGCTCACCCTGCAAGCCAGGGCCCTGACTGGTCACCTCAGCAGCATCAACACAGACTATGAACATGCCTTCCGAGACGCCCTCTGCCCAAGGCTCTCTGCAGAGACCCCCAGACCCAGCCAGAAAGCTCTCTGCAAAGAATGGTGTCTGGTATCCAAACTGTGCAGGGAATTGTGGCAGGAGGCCAGGAGTCGGGGTCCTGTCAGGAAGACCTTCTATGGCTCTGGAGAACATTCTTGTCCTCACCAAAGAGGTGGCCCAGCAGGTCCCCATGCTTCAAGGACACCCAGACAACTGGCTTCAGCAGGAGTGGGCAGCCAAGGCCCACCATGCTGTGGCCCAGCTCCAGGCCTGGAAAGGCAGTCACACCAAGGCCTGGAAACTCCTGGCCCAGTGCTTGAAGCCCAGTGATGAACAAGACCCTGCCCAAGTCCATTTCTACCATGGGGCAGGTGCATCTGGAGGTGCTGAAGGCAGCAGTGTAGATTCTCAAGGCGCAGCCCCAAGAAACACCCTCAGGAACTCTGTGGGGACCTGCACTGCCCATTCAGGCGTCACCAGGACAGTTGCAGAGGTGTGCACGGTAGGAAAGACAGCATCTCTCTCCTCTCCCCCCCAGCCTTCTTTCCAGTCACCAAAACTTCCTGTGTCGTGCGCTGTGCTCAGCTGCTTCAGTTGTGTCCGACTCTTTGTTACCCCATGGGCTATAGCTCACCAGGCTCCTCTGCCCTTGGAATTTTCCAGGCAAGAATACTGGAGTGGGTTGCCATGCCTTTCTCCAGGGGATCTTCCTAACCAGGGATCAAACCTGTGTCTCTATGTCTCCTGCATTTGCAGGTGGGTTCTTTACCACTAGCACCACCTGGAAAGTCCCCAACCCCCACCTCCCCCCAAGAAAAGGTTCCAGAAAAGGTTCTCTTGGTGCCCACATGTGTAATTCACACCTGGCAGGCACACAGTCTTTGAGAATCCAAGATCAGGAACCAGATCATGGCCTGGACTGCGTATGCGTCTGCCATTTTCAAGTTCTGAGATCTCAGAGGAGCTTCTTAGCTATTCTGGAAGATTCTAGTCTAGAAAATGGGCACATTGATACTTTCCTGGAGGGGGGGCTGATGAAAGTGTCCCTGTAAGTACTTGCCCTGGCCTGGCCTATGGTTAGTGCCCAGTGGTAGGGCCTACAATGAATGACTTCTGTGGAGTTTTCCCCACAGCCTCCAGGCTTCCCTGGTGGCTCAGACGGTAAGGAATCTGCCTGCAGTGTGGGAGACCTGGGTCTGATCCCTGGGTTGGAAAGGTTTCCTGGAGAAGGGAGTGGCAACCCACTCCAGAATTCCTGCCTGGAGAACTCTGTGGACAGAGGAGCCTGGCGGGCTACCATCCGCGTGGTCGCAAAGAGTCAGACATGACTGAGTGACTAACACTTTCATTTTCTGTGAGGAGAGGGTTCCTCTAGTTGTGACTGACTGCACTCCTCCTGTGGATCTCGCTGCTTCGTGCCACCTTGACCTCCACGCTGTTGCCTGCCTTCTCCCATCAGGCTTCTTCGGTTTGCGCGTGGCAGGAATGCAGCTTGAATCCTCGTAGGCAAAAGGAAAGATTCACTGAAAACCTTTCATGTTGAATGCCTTTCATGCATGGTTGTTTTCTTCTGCTGCACCAGACAGGGTCAGACACTGTGGAGCCCAAACATTTGATTTGCTTCCACTCCTGCTGAGCCATTGTTGTCCGTTTTTAATTTTAGGATTCCAACCTCAGCTCTTTCAGCCAGGTACCACCCAGTCAAAAGAAGAAAGTCTGTCAGGCAGGGAAGCAGAGAGAGCAAGGAGGAAATTTAACGTTCTCAGCTCTAAGCAGTTCTTCTTTCAGGGAAGGTATTCCTCTTGCTGGGGGCTTCCTGGGAAGACAGTTTAACAAAAGGCAATCTCCAGGCACATTCTCTGTATTCTAGGATTTCTGGAGGTTGGAATCAGCTCTTCTATGGACTCCCCATCATACATTAGAAATTTGTATAAGAATAAAAAGTTGTTCATGGTCCCATTTTAATGAAAAAAATTTCAGTAAGCCTAAGGTGAGCCCCCTTCATTGCTCAAATCATTACAATCTACAGCCTCCCCCGCCAAACTGTGCTCTGTCTGCAAGCTTATTGTTGTTTGGCCACTAAGTTGTGTCTGATTTTTGCGACCCCATGGACTCTAGGCTGCCAGGCTTCTCTGTCCATGGGATTCTCCAGGCAAAAATGCTGGAGAGGGTTGCCATTTCCTTCTCCAGGGGATCTTCTCCATCTTGAGATTGAACTCATGTCTCCTGCATTGGCAGGTGGATTCTTTACTGCTGAGCCAGGAGGGAAGCCCTCAATAAGGGCAAGTCAGTTCCAAATGGCTATTTTCACTCTTTGCCTCTTCCATCTCTCCACCCTCTGACCACATCTATTTCTGAAAACGGTCTCCTCTTCTGGAGGTAGGACACTGCCCTCTTTGGGAAGCCCTCCAAGGCACAGATGACTTTTTCTCATTATCAGTCCTCTCCTTCCATTCTTTGGCAATACGTTGGGATAACAACCCCAGGGGAATTTTGGCAGGGTGCACTGGTGACCTCGAGTGAGGCTGCAATTCCCGGATGACTGTGCAGTGAGGAGTGGCCCTGAGACTATGCTCAGGTCAATGGGATGTGAAAGGAAGTGATCCGCACAACTTCTGGATTACGTCATCTAAAAAGGAGCCGCTGGTCCTCTCCTTCCCCAGCCTCTTCCTCTCCCCAGCGTATATGGAGATGTGGTGTTGCTTGTTGCAACCAGGGGCAGGAAGGGAACTCCCTCGGAGAGAGCCGTACAGAGAATCCAGTGTCACGAAAAATCTGCATGCAATACACAGCTGTGGAAACCTGTTCTTTGGTGAAGCCAAGGGATGGTCTAAAATCAGACACCCTTCCGCCCTTTCCCAGGCTGGGCTCACTGCTTTAGCAAGCTTAAGCTCCTGCTTTCAGAATTCAGAGGTCTTTTGCAAATCCCCTGACAATTTATGTGAACCTTCAGGGAGCTCAATCCTCAGGGCTTTCAACACACACAAGCACACCTCCCAAGCCCACACAGGAAGGGTGGAATCCTTGGAGGAGGAAATTTGCAAGAGGACTCCAGCCAGACATCCACCCCGGCTCGTGGAGGCTCGGGCCACCCAGCTATCTGCCCAGCTGACCTGCCCGATTTGGGGGTGTTGGGCCCCAGGGAATCTGGGGAATGAGCTGCCTTGGCTCCCTGCCCCAGAGAGGCTGGGGCGGGGGCGGGGCAGGCTGTGGAGATCTGTCATTGTCAGGAGGCAGCCACAGTCCTGGGGGCTGCACCAGCACTCCTGCCCCTAATTCGATCCAGAGAATGAACAGATGGAGCCAAAGCAAAAATAGCAACCAGTTGTGGATGTGACTGGTGATGGAAGTAAAGTCCTATTGAAAGGTTGTTGTTGAATTACGACGCCGGGATTCTTGGCCCCCGGAGGAGAAGAATTCAATCTGGGGCCAGAGACGAGGCTTGATTGCTCAGAGCTTTTGTGTAACAAAGTTTTATTAAAGTATAAAGGAGGTAGAGAAAGCTTCTGACATAGGCATCAGAAGGGGGCAGAAAGAGTACCCCCCTGCTAGTCTTTAGCTGGATGTTATATAGTCACCAGCAGTCTGTTAATGAAAGAAAGGAATGTCTCAAAACTTAGAATGGCACCAGGCCCCTCACCCATAAGATATATTTTGGGATAATCTTGGCTCCAAATGGTTCATCTTGGGCCATAAAAGGATTAACTTGAATCTTGAAGAAGGGCAGAACACCATACAAATAGTGTCGTTTACACAGATTATAGGAATGATATCGGAGTATAACATACTGGTTTATTAAGTAGGTCCTGAGCCCAAAGGCAGAACCGACTTGAAGATAGAGTTTGGGGTAAATGCATAGTACATTAGCATAGCTTAAGATAAACATTTCCATAAGAAAAGGCATTGGTTAACTTCAGGTGAAACCAGGTGTCACGGCAACACAGAATTTTAAGAGAAACCTCCTTTTAAATTTGTATAGAGAAGGAAAAAAAAATATTGCTAGTTTGTTTCTTCCTGCCGCTTAAGGGAGATAAAAATGTCTGACACTTGCAGGCTATTTCCTCCATTTGGAGACCCCTGGCCTTCCTGCCTGTTACCCTCTCACTATGTTGTAGAGAACAATACTGCATAGGAACCTGGAATGTTAGGTCCATGAATCAAGGTAAATTGGAAGTGGTTGAACAGGTGATGGCAAGAGTGAACATGGACATTTTAGCAATCAGTGAACTAAAATGGACTGGAGCGGGTGAATTTAATTCAGATGATCATTCTATCTACTACTGTGGGCAAGAATCCCTTAGAAGAAATGGAGTAGCCATCATAGTCCACAAAAGAGTCCAAAATGCAGTATTTGGGTGCAGTCTCAGAAACAATAGGATGATCTCTGTTCCTTTCCAAGGCAAACCATTCAATATCACAGTAATCCAAGTCTATGACCCAACCAGTAATGCTGAAGAAGCTGAAGCTGAATGGTTCTATGAACTGTTCTACAAGACCTTCTAGAACTAACACCAAAAAAAGATGTCCTTTTCATTATAGGGGACTGGAATGCAAAAGTAGGAAGTCAAGAGATACCTGGAAGTGAAGTAAAGTCGTTCAGTTGTGTCCCATTCTTTGCGACCCCATGGACTATAGCCTACAAGGCTCCTCCATCCATGGGATTTTCCAGGGAAGAGTACTGGAGTGGGCTGCCATTTCCTTTGTCAGGGCATCTTCCCAACCCAGGAATTGAACCTGGGTCTCTTGCACTGCAGACAGACACTTTACCATCTGAGCCACCAGGGAACCCACCTGGAGTAACAGGCAAATTTGGCCTGGGAGTACAAAACAAAGCAGGGCAAAGGCTAACAGAGTTTTGCTAAGAGAATGCACTGGTCAGAGCAAACACCCTCTTTCAACAATATAAGAGATGACTCTACACGTGGATGGTGACCAGATAGTCAATACCGAAATCAGATTGACTATATTCTTTGCAGCCAAAGTTGGAGAAGTTCTATATAGTCAGCCAAAAAAAAAAAAAAAAAAAAGACCGGGAGCTGACTGTGGCTCAGATCATGAACTCCTTATTGCAAAATTCAGACTTAAATTGAAGAAAGTAGGGAAAACCACCAGGCCATACAGGTATGACCTAAATCAAATCCCTTACAATTATACAGTGGAAGTGAGAAATAGATTCAAGGGATTAGATCTGATAGAGTGCCTGAAGAACAATGGATGGAGGTTCGTGACATTGTACAGAAATGCAAAAAGGCAAAATGGCTGTCTGAGGAGGCCTTACAAATAGCTGAGAAAAGAAGAGAAGCTAAAGGTACAGGAAAAAAGGAAAGATATACCCGTCTGAATGCAGAGTTCCAAAGAATAGCAAGGAGAGATAAGAAAGCCTTCCTCAGTGATCAATGCAAAGAAATAGAGGAAAACAACAGAATGGGAAAGACAAGAGATCTCTTCAAGAAAATTAGAGCTACCAAGGGAACATTTCATGCAAAAATGGATTCAGTAAAGGACAGACATGGTATGGACCAAACAGAAGCAGAAGATATTAAGAAGTGGCAAGAATACACAGAAGAACTATACAAAAAAGATCTTCATGACCCAGATAACCACGATGGTGTGATCACTCACCTAGAGCCAGACATCCTGGAATATGAAGTCAAGCAGGCCTTAGGAAACATCACTACAAACAAAGCTGGTGGAGGTGATGGAATTCCAGTTGAGTTATTTCAAATCCTAAAAGATGATGCTGTGAACGTGCTGCACTTGATATGCCAGCAACTTTGGAAAACTCAGCAGTGGCCACAGGACTGGAAAAGGTCAGTTTTCATTCCAATGCCAAAGAAGGGCAATGCCAAAAAAAATGTTCAAACTATTGGACAATTGCACTCATCTCACATGCTAGCAAAGTAATGCTGAAAATTCTCCAAGCCAGGCTTCAACAGTATGTGAACTGTGAACTTCCAGATGTTCAAGCTGTATTTAGAAAAGGCAGAGAAATCAGAGCTGGAACTGCCAACATCCACTGGATCTTCAAAAAAGCAACAGAGTTCCAGAAAAACACCCACTTCTGCTTTATTGATTATGCCAAAGCCTTTGACTCTATAGATCACAACAAACTGTGGAAAATTCTTCAAGAGATGAGAATACCAGACTACCTTACCTGCCTCCTGAGAAATCTGTATGCATGTCAAGAAGCAACAGTTATAACTGTTATAACTGTTATAACATGGAAAAACAGACTGGTTTCAAATTGGGAAAGGAGTACATCAAGGCTGTATATTGTCACCCTGCTTATTTATTTTGCAGAGTACATCATGAGAAACGCTGGGCTGGTAGAAGCACAAGCTGGAATCAAGATTGCTGGGAGAAATATCAATAACCTCAGATATGCAGATGACACCACCCTTATGGCAGAAAGTGAAGAGGAACTAAAGAGCCTCTAAATGAAAGTGAAAGAGGAGAGTGAAAAAGTTGGCTTAAAGCTCAACATTCAGAAAACTAAGATCATGGCATATGGTCCCGTCACTTCATGGCAAATAGATGGGGAAAAAATGGAAACAGTGAGAGACTTTATTATTTTGGGGGCTCCAAAATCACTGTAGATGGTGATTGCAGCCATGAATTTAAAAAATGCTTGCTCCTTGGAAGAAAAGCTATGACCACCCTAGACAGCATATTAAAAAGCAAAGACGTTACTTTGCCAACAAAGGTGCATCTAGTCAAAGCTATGGTTTTTCCAGTAGTCTTGCATGGATGTGAGAGTTGGACATAAAGAAAGCTGAGTGCAGAAGAATTGATGCTTTTGAACTGTGGTGTTGGAGAAGATTCTTGAGAGTCCCTTGGACTGCAAGGAGATGAACCAGTATATCCTAAAGGAAATCAGTCCTGAATATTCATTGGAAGGACTGAGCTGAAGCTGAAACTCCAATATTTTGGCCACCTGATGTGAAGAACTGACTCATTGCAAAAGACCCTGATGCTGGGAAAGATTGAAGGCAGCAGAAGGGGAGGACAGAGGACGAGATGGTTGGACGGCATCCCCGACACCATGGACATGAGTTTGAGTAAGCTCCGGGAGTTGATGGTGGATAAGAAAGCCTTTTGTGCTGCAGTTCATGGGGTCGCAAAGAGTCGGACACCACTGAGGGACTGAACTGAACATGGCTAATGATGGATAATATTTTTACATGCTTGTTGACCATTTGTGTGTCTTATCTGGAGAAGATAAGATGTCTTATTGAAATCCTTTTTCCATTTAAAAACTTGTGTGTTTGCAGGGGCTTGCAGCACACCCTGGCCCAAGCCAGGTCTGCCAGGTGGTTGGTCCTCTTGGTGGCATTGGTCTCAGTGAGTCCAGCCTGGCGTGGTCTCTATACAGGGGAAGTTCCGTACCTGGGCATCGTTAGTGGCGTTACAGGGGCGCTGGTTCCTCCCTGTCGCTTGCAGGGGAGGGCACTCCAAGTCCTAAGTGCTCCGGCCTCCCGCAGTGCAGTTTGGGGTGTGTATGTTGCGGGGGGAGGGGAGGAAATCGGCGGCTCCACGTGGACGCAGTCTTGGTGGTGTGGGATTTTCTCGGCATTGGCTGTGTTTCACCTGCGCGCACCAGCGAGCTCCGCGCACCTCTCCCTGAAGTAGGCGTGTCGGGGTGGAGCGGAAGAGGCGTGAGTCAGGGGCGGAGGGCACCTGGGCGCATGCTTGCGCGTCTCCTCTCTGCTCTTGCCATTCGTCCCAGGCGAGCTGGCAGGGATCTTGGGAGGCAATGTGCGGTGGCTGCGAGCGCCCACTTCGTGGGATCCTGGCTCCTGATTGGCATCCGTGCGCAGAGCGGAGGGGTGCGGACTACAGGTAGGGGACTGGGACTCGGTGGCGGAGAGTGGAGCAGGGAGCCACGTATTACACCCTCCCGGTTGGCACAGTCTCGGAGCCCCTAACCTGGTGGTCGCAGAAAGGGCTTGCTTTGGGGGTAAAGGCTTTGAGGACATTTCCAAGCCTACCCACTCGCATAAAGCTCCGTCCTGCGTGGTTTTCCCAAGCAGCCTAGTGCCCCCAGCGAGGTTCTCTGCAGACCCTGAGAGGGGGTGTTGCTCTGAGAGAGTCGCCCTTGGCCTACGGGAAGTCCAAGAGTTTATCCTGCATGGTGATTTCACCTGCTGGGATCCCGCAACCCCCAATTTGGCCGGCTGGCTGCCCCCTGCTTCCTACGCTTTTGCAGCCCAGCGGGCCCTTGGCCACCTGCTGCGATGGGAAAGGGAAGGGTCTCCGAATTGCCCCCTAGTAACTTGCTAAGGTGCATGGATTTAAAAACCTGGTGGCCACCCAGGCAGAAGAGAAGGGAGGAGGGCACCTTGCTGCCCTTTCATGGTGCAATCAGTGCCTGTCCCACCGAGAGGGGCCTTTCCATGGTGGCCCTATGCAATGAGTTGAGTGTCTTGTAACTGAATAATTAGAATGTTTTAAAATTTTAAATTACATGGTCCTTTAATTTAAAAACAAAACTCCTAGAACCTCTAAGTTTTTTGTAAATTGAGGTCTAAAAGTTGAAGGCCTATTTTCCTTCCACTCTGGGATTCTGTGAAGAAATGTGCATTTTTTTGAGAAAAGAATGAGAAAAGGGAAGGAAGCAGAAAACCCAGCGGTGCCCCTGTAGTTTGTCAAAGGCCATGGGAGGTCACTTGTAAATGCTGCTGGCTGTTGGGAAGCAGTCTCTTCCTGTGGCTGATGGGCGCAAAGCTCTGCAGGGTTGTCCTTTGCATGGATACTCTTTGTGGAAATCCTGCTCAGAGTTGTCTCTTGATGTATTAAAATTCCCAAGACTAGGTCCTCAGGCAAATGCAGGGCCAGGGGTTCCTTCCTTCATTGTATCTGTCTGTTTGACTGAAAGCCAGCAATGACATATTTTTTTAAAATCTCATTTCTTTAAATCTGATCTATCATCCAGGCCTTAGAGTAGGCCTGAGTGATATTTCCCACCTCCCTCAATAGGCTTGGGTTCCAGGAATGAATTATAGTCGGATGGCCATATTTTCACAAGTGAGGAAACTGAGACCCAGAGAGGGTGGAGGACTGGCATTTGGAGAATGGCATAGCCATCCAGGAGCCCTGGCTCCTGGGTTTTTAATGAGCTTCCTACACAGCATAGTCATTAATCGACAAGTGTTAACACTGAGGATAAACTGTTGGTGAAAATGTAAAAGGCTTTTTTAAAGAATGTGCCTACCAGTTGTGCATCTTATGGAGAATTTTCACCATATCCCCAACCCTGGGAGAGTGCTGGGCACAGGGCAGCTGCTTTATAGTTTTTATTGAATAAGTTCAGTTTCACATAATTATATCCCTACTGTCAGCAACACTATGATGAATATTAGAACAGTGGTCCTCACAGTTGGTACTTCACAGACTAGTAAAGAAAGAGAACTCTTTTTATTAGGAAGACTGTAACAGAATTGCTAAGTTTTAAGTTTATCCCACAAGGATAATTTTTAAAAGTGAAGCAAATCTCTCCCATCATCTCCAAGGCTGTTGGAGGTCTGTTGAGGACCCCATGCAAGGGAAATTCTCTTGGGACACCCCTGATCCAGCATCTCCTTAAGCCAGCAACCTGGGACAGCTGAGTACACTTGAAGTTCCTTCTTTGACTTTGGGGTTTTTTTGTGGAAGACAATTTTTTGACAGACAGGGGTGGGGGAAGGCTTTGGGATGATTCAAGTGAAGTACATTTATTGTGCGCTCTATTTCTATGGTCTTCCCTGCTGGCTCGGTTGGTAGAGAGTCTGCCTGCAATGCAGGAGACCTAGGTTCAATCCCTGGGTCAGGAAGATCTCCTGGGGAAGGAAATGACAACCCACTCCAGTTTTCTTGCCTGGAGAATTCCAAGGACAAAGGAGTCTGGTGGGCTACAGTTCATAGGGTCACAAAGAGTCATACATGGCTGAGTGACTAACACTTATTTCTATTATTATTTCATCTGCTCCACCTCAGATCATCACACATTAAATCCTAGAGGTTGGGGTCCCTGCTTTAGTTCCCTCTTTCATCTTCTACACAGCTCCAGCCGGCTTCCTCTTCCTCTTCCACCTACAGAACTACCTGCTGGATTCCCTGAATGTGATATGAGCCTCTTTCCCTCACTTCCTTTCCTGATCCTGAGTCCCTTCTCTTAATTGGGTTTCCCTGATCTCCATTCAGGCACCTTTGCCCCAGGTGGCACTAGTGGTAAAGAACCTACCTGCCATTGCAGATGTTCCTGGGATGGGAAGATCCCCTGGAGGAGGCATGGAAACCCACTCAGTATTCTTGCCTGGCGAATCCCATAGACAAGAGGAGCCTGGTGGGCTATGGTCCATAGTGTTGCAAAGAGTCAGAAATGACTGAAGCAACTTAGCACAGCACACACAGAGGAACTTTGAACTCTAGACTCATGTGATCGTTCTGGCTCTTTGGAGTCCCTTGTAATTCCACATGTCTCTTAGGGTCAACTTATATATTTTCTCCGAAAGGCCTTTTGTAATTCATATTGAATCTTCTTCCACAGTGATGGAAAGATTTCAGATGGCAATACTATGCAATGCATCTTCAGTCTGAAATGAATTGTCCAGGGAGATGAGTGCTGTCAAAGCCAGAGACTTTATTGGGAAGGGGTGCTGGGGCGGAGGGCAGGAGGGTGAGGGAAACTGGGAGAACTGCTCTGCCACGTGGCTCACAGTCTCAGGTTTTATGCTCATTGGGTTACTTTCTGGTTTGTCTCTGGCTAGTCATTCTGAATTGGAATCCTTCCTGGAGGCACATGCATCACTCAGTTGAGATGGATTCCAGCAAGGGGGATCCTGGGAGGTTGGTAGGACCTATGGACTGGAGTCTCCTGTTCCTTTTGACCTTTCCTGAATTCTGGTTGGTGGTGGCTTGTTAGTTCCTTGTTCCTTGTCAGGACCTCCTGTTGTAAGATGACTCTTGCAAGTGGTTTCTCTGGTGCCTGGCAAGGGCAGGTTGTCAGTGGTTCCCTCAACAGTTTGTCTTTTGGTTTTCTTGAATAAGGTCCTTCACAGAGTAAATGTATAAATTTAAAAATGTCAATGTTTTAACTAATTTATATTAAACATTTGGTAAGTTGGCTTTTTTGTTGTGTGTTAGGACTCATCACCAGACTAAAGGTCATGTAGACCTTTTGTTGTTTTCTAAAATTTTTATAGTGTTTTAATTGATTTGTGATGTCAGTTGCAAAGTTTGTGTTTATATTAATTTCATTCCATATGGTTTTAAAAGTTATTTATTTTTAATTGATTGATGATTGCTTTACAATATTGGTTTGATTTGTCATACATCAACATGAATTAACCATAGGTGTATGCATGTCCCCTCCCTCTTGAATCTCCCTCCCACCTCCTGCCCAGTCCCACCTCTCTAGGTTATTACTGAGCCCCAGTATGAGTTCCCTGAGTCATACAGCAGATTCCCATTGGCTGTCTATTTACATATGTTGGTGCATATGCATTCATGCTGCTCTCTCCATTCATCTCATCCTCTCCCTCTTGCCCCCACCCTTGTCTGTAAGTCCGTTCTCTATGTATGCATCTCTATTGCTGCTTTGTGAACAGATTTGTTGGTGCCATTTTCTACATTCCATATATATGCTTTAATATATGATATTTCTTTTTTTCTTTCTGACTTCCTTCACTGTTTAATAGGCTCTAAGTTCATCCACTTAATTAGAACTGACACAAATGTGTGGCTGCATGCCATATAGTTTTTAATTGTTCCTTAGCTATGTTTTGAGAAGGGTCATGGAGATATTTGGCTCCATTTCAGTTTGGGTTTGCAGTCTTAGTGTACACAGCAGAGCTGCCTTCTGGATGAGACTTCTGGGGTTTGTGAGTGCGGTGCTGCCAGCTCTTCTCTGGTGGCCCACAGTTCAGTTCAGTTCAGTCGCTCAGTCATGTCCGACTCTTTGCAACCCTGTGATTCACAGCACACCAGGCCTCCCTGTCCATCACCAACTCCCGGAGTTCACTCAAACTCACCTCTATTGACTCAGTGATGCCATCCAGCCATCTTATCCTCTGTCGTCCCCTTCTCCTCCTGCCCCCAATCCTTCCCAGCATCGGAGTCTTTTCCAATGAGTCAACTCTTCGCATGAGGTGGCCAAAGTACTGGAGTTTCAGCTTCAGCCTCAGTCCTTCCAATGAACACCCAGGACTGATCTCCTTTAGGATGGACTGGTTGGATCTCCTTGCAGTCCAAGGGACTCTCAAGAGTCTTCTCCAACACCACAGTTCAAAAGCATCAATTCTTCCAAAAGCATCATTCCTTCCAAAGAAATCCCAGGGCTCATCTCCTTCAGAATGGACTGGTTGGATCTCCTCACAGTCCAAGGACTCTCAAGAGTCTTCTCCAACACCACAGTTCAAAAGCATCAATTCTTCAGTGCTCAGCTTTCTTCACAGTCCAACTCTCACAACCATACATGACTACTGGAAAAACCATAGCCTTGACTAGACGGACCTTTGTTGGCAAAATAATGCCTCTGCTTTTGAATATGCTATCTAGGTTGGTCATAACTTTCCTTTCAAGGAGTAAGCGTCTTTTAATTTCATGGCTGCAGTCACCATCTGCAGTGATTTTGGAGCCCTCAAAAATAAAGTCTGACACTGTTTTCACTGTTTCCCCATCTATTTCCCAAGAAGTGATGGGACCGGATGCCATGATCTTCGTTTTCTGAATGTTGAGCTTTAAGCCAACTTTTTCACTCTCCTCTTTCACTTTCATCAAGAGGCTTTTTAGTTCTTCTTCACTTTCTGCCATAAGGGTGGTGTCATCTGCATATCTGAGGTTATTGATATTTCTCCCGGCAATCTTGATTCCAGCTTGTGCTTCTTCCAGTTCAGCGTTTCTCATGATGTAGTCTGCATATAAGTTAAATGAACAGGGTGACAATATACAGCCTTGACGTACTCCTTTTCCTATTTGGAACCAGTCTGTTGTTCCAGGTCCAGTTCTAATTGTTGCTTCCTGACCTGCATACAGGTTTCTCAAGAGGCAGGTCAGGTGGTCTGGAATTTACATCTCTTTCAGAATTTTTCACAGTCTATTGTGATACACACAGTCAAAGGCTTTGGCATAGTCAATAAAGCAGAAGTAGATGTTTTTCTGGAACTCTCTCGCTTTTTCCATGATCCAGCGGATGTTGGCAATTTGATCTCTGGTTCCTCTACCTTTTCTAAAAGCAGCTTGAACATCTGGAAGTTCACAGTTCACGTATTGCTGAAGTCTGGCTGGGAGAATTTTGAGCATTACTTTACTAGCATGTGAGATGAGTGCAATTGTGTGGTAGTTTGAGCATTCTTTGGCATTGCCTTTCATAGGGATTGGAATGAAAACTGACCTTTTGCAGTCCTGTGGCCACTGCTGAGTTTTCCAAATTTGCTGGCATATTGAGTGCAGCACTTTCACAGCATCATCTTTCAGGATTTGAAAGAGCTCAACTGGAATTCCATCACCTCCACTGGCTTTGTTCATAGTGATGCTTTCTAAGGCCCTCCTGACTTCACATTCCAGGATGTCTGGCTCTAGATGAGTGATCACACCATGGTGATTATCTTGGTCGTGAAGATTTTTTTTGTACAGTTCTTCTGTGTATTCCTGCCACCTCTTCTTACTATCTTCTGCTTCTGTTAGGTCCATACCATTTATGTCCTTTATCCAGCCCATCTTTGCATGAAATGTTCCCTTGGTATCTCTAATTTTCTTGAAGAGATCTCTAGTCTTTCCCATTCTGTTGTTTTCCTCTATTTCTTTGCATTGATCGCTGAAGAAGGCTTTCTTATCTCTTCTTGCTATTCTTTGGAACTGTGCGTTTAGATGTTTATATCTTTCTTTTTCTCCATTGCTTTTCACTTCTCTTCCTTTCACAGCTATTTGTAAGGCCTCCCCAGACAGCCATTTTGCTTTTTTTGCGTTTCTTTTCCATGGCGATGGTCTTGATCCCTGTCTACTGTACAATGTCACAAACCTTCATCCATAGTTCATCAGGCACTCTATCTATCAGACCTAGTCCCTTAAATCTATTTCTCACTTCCACTGTATAATCATAAAGAATTTGATTTAGGTCATACCTGAATGGTCTAGTGGTTTTCCCTGCTTTCTTCAATTTAAGTCTGAATTTGGCAATAAGGAGTTCATGATCTGAGCCACAGTCTGCTCCGGGTCTTGTTTTTGTTGACTGTATACAGCTTCTCCATCTTTGGCTGCAAAGAATATAATCAATCTGATTTCGGTGTTGCCCATCTGATGATGTCAATGTGTAGAGTCTTCTCTTGTGTTGTTGGAAGAAGGTGTTTGCTATGACCAGTGCATTTTCTTGGCAAAACTCTATTAGTCTTTGCCCTGCTTCGTTCCTTATTCCAAGGCCAAATTTGCCTGTTACCCCAGGTGTTTCTTGACTTCCTACTTTTGCATTCCAGTCCCCTATAATGAAAAAGACATCTTTTTTGGCTGTTAGTTCTAAAAGGTCTTGTAGGTCTTCATAGAACCATTCAACTTCAGCTTCTTCAGTGTTACTGGTTGGGGTATAGACTTGGATTACTGTGATATTGAATGGTTTGCCTTGGAAACGAACAGAGATCATTCTGTCGTTTTTGAGATTGCATCCAAGTACTGCATTTCAGACTCTTTTGTTGACCATGATGGCTACTCCATTTCTTCTGAGAGATTCCTGCCCACAGTAGTAGATATAATGGTCATCTGAGTTAAATTCACCCATTCCAGTCCATTTTAATTCGCTGATTCCTAGAATGTTGACGTTCACTCTTGCCATCTCCTGCTTGACCACTTCCAGTTTGCCTTGATTCATGGACCTAACATTCCAGGTTCCTATGCAATATTGCTCTTTACAGCATCGGACCTTGCTTCTATCACCAGTCACATCCACAACTGGGTATTGTTTTTGCTTTGGCTCCATCCTTTCATTCTTTCTGGAGTTATTTCTCCACTGATCTCCAGTAGCATATTGGGCATCTACTGACCTGGGGAGTTCCTCTTTCGGTATCCTATTATTTTGCCTTTTCATACTATTCATGGGGTTCTCAAGGCAAGAATACTGAAGTGGTTTGCCATTCCCTTCTCCAGTGGACCACATTCTGTCAGACCTTTCCACCATGACCCGCCCATCTTGGGTGGCCCCACGGGCATGGCTTAGTTTCATTGAGTTAGACAAGGCTGTGGTCCTAGTGTAGGGGGCGCCAAACTCACCTCTGACCCGCAGGGCACAGGCACGTTTTGCCTTCAGACTTGGCTCCCTGCACAGCTGGCAGGAGCTTTGTCTTCTTAGGATGGTCAAGGCTTAGGCTTCTGGATAATGGGGCTGCGTCCATGCTGATAGGAGCGGGGTTGCCTCAGTACCCAGCAGCAAGGAGGCGCTGCAAGAGGGAAAAATGAGGACGTTTCTTGTGTCCAGCTGAGTGCTGATGGGAGGTTCATCTCAGAGGACTCAGGAGGGAAAGAGCTCCATGTGGAAAATGGTGGGTTTTTAGTTAGATTTCTGTATGCTATTGAGAGGATAACAGGCAGAAAGGCCAAGGGTCTCCAAACAGGAAATAGGCTGCAAGTGTCAGACTTTTTTTTATCTTTCCCATAAGTGGCAGGAGGAAACAAATTACAAGTGTCAGATTTTTTTTCCTTCTCTATAGAAAATTAAAATTTAATTTTGATTTTAAAATTAAAAAATTAATTTTAAGAGAAAATGTAATTTTCTCTTAAAATTCTGTGTGGCCATGACGACACCTGGTTCTACCTGAACTTAACTTTTCTCAAACCCTGAGCTAACCAATGCGTTTTTCTTATGGGAATGTTTTTAGTAAGCTGTGTTAATGAAACTATGTATTTGCTTTGGAATTTGCCTTCCTTCAAAATGGTTTCACCTAAGACTAACTTTTTTCTTTTCTCAAACCTTGGGCTGATAATAGCTCAACAAGCCAGTATTCATATCAATTGTTTTATGGCTGGGGATGATATACCTCATGCCATCCTATCTCAAAAATGCTTATTGTGGGAGAGGGGCCTGGTGAAACTCCCTCAGCCTTGAGGTGTCTCTCTTATCAGATTAATAGCCTTCTAAATGATATAAAACAGATTGTTAAAACTAGCAAGGGGGGCACTCTTTCTGCCCTCTTCTGATGTCTATGTCAGAAGCTTTTATACTGTAAGAAAACTTTATTACACAAAAGCTCTGAGTGATCAAGCCTCATCACTGGCCCTGGATTGAATTCCTCTCCTCTGGAGGCCAAGAATCCCGCTGTCTTTCACGGCTCAGCAACAACCTTTCAATATAAGGGATGACCAGTGATGTTCTTGGCCAGTTTTTCTGTCACTGTTTCTTGAGAGGACTGTCCTTTCCTTTTTGCATGTTCTTGGCTTGATTTTCATGAACTAACTGGCTACATATATGTGGGTTTATTCCCAGGCTTTCTATTCTTTTCCTGTAGTCTGTGTGTCTGTGTTTGTGCCAGTTCTTCCCTCTTGTGGTTACTACAGCTCTGTGATGTAGTTTGAAGTCAGAGAGGAAGATGCCTCCAGGTGTATTCTTCTTTCTCAGAGTCTTTTTGGCTGTTCAAGGTCCTTAGTTGTTGCAGGCTAATATTAAGAATATTTCTATTTCTATGAAAAATGCCATTGGATATTACGTTGTGATTGAAGTCAGTGCATTTGCTGATAGCTTTGGTTGGAATGGACATTTTAACTACTCATTGTTCCAGTGCTTGAGCATGGAATATGCTTCTGTTTATTTGTGTTCTCTTTATCACTGCTTTCTAGTTTTCTGACTACTGGTCTTTTATGTCCTTGGTTAAGTTTGTTGCTAGATATTTTATTCTTTTTGATGCAATTATAAATGCGATTTTCTTCATTTCTGTTTCTGGTTGTTATTACTGTATGGAAACACCACTGATTTTTGTACATTGATTTCAAATTATTCAACTTTACTGAATGTATTCTAAAAACTTTTTGTGAAGTTATGTGTAAAATTTTATTTGTAAAATCTGTTTCTCTGGCAGTAAGTAAGTAAGTAAGAGGACTCAAGACATGGTGGCTATTAATAGACTCTTCCCACAGTGCTTCTTCATAAATGTGGACTCCTACATGGGCTACAGTCCATGAGGTCGCAAAGAGTCGGACACGACTGAAGTGACTTAGCACGCACGCATGCACAAGGGCAGTGATCATCACAACTTCCCTTGAACTTGATCTGGCTAAGTCTTGGCCTCTATAAGAAAGTTTCATGCTTGTCTTTTCTGATTTTCTTCTGTGTATTGACATGGTTGTTTTGATAAATAATTTACTTTCCAATAATTTAAAATGTTCAGAAAACTCCTTATAATGGTAAAAAGTACTCGCATTTACCACATCACCTAAAATACTCCATGTGTTTTATCCAAAATGGGTGCATTCTCCTGCGGAACCAGCACATAACCACCGAAATCAGGAATTCACATGGTTTCCACATTATAATGTAATTCGCAGGCCCACTTCCACTTTCAGCAATTGTCCATGTGTATGGATAAATCTTTTTTCTCATCCTCACCTAGTGTTTTCCCAGTGTTCTTGTCTGGAAAATCCCATGGATGGAGGAACCTGGTAGGCTATAGTCCATGGGGTTGCAAAGAGCTGGACACAACTGAACAACTTCACTTTCACTTTCATCTAGTTTTTGTTTGGAGTGTTACTGAAATTTTCAGTCATTTGGACAACCTTGTGAATTTAAATCAGACAAGGTGAATATGCGATCTGGGTGGCATTTTCTGTATGGATTTTTTTTCACTAAAGCTGTTTGTAGTGTTTATTCACTTTGTAAAATGTATCAATACTACATTCTTTTTTCCCCATTGTAATTAAAAATAGATAATATGCCATTTACCATTTAAATCATTGTAAGCATACAATGTTTTATCCTTCACTTTTGCAAACGAGTTTAGTAACATGTGTAACTTGTATGTGCTGTGGAGAAACCCAGAAAATTGTGTCAGTGCTTGAAATGGCCCAAGATATCACCTTAGATACCATCTTAATCTAAAAACAAAACAAGGACTTCCCTGGTGGTCCAGTGGCTATATCTGCTCCTCCCCCCGCCCCAAAGAAGGGGACCCAGGTTCAATCCCTGGTCAGGGAACTAGATCTCACTTGCCACAACTAAGAATTTGCATGCTGCAGCTAAATATCTGGCTTGCTTCAAGGAAGGTCAACCTGGCACAGCCACATAAACAAACAAATATTAAAAATATAGAAACAAGAAAGGAAGGTTGTTGTGCAGATTTATGTCAGCCTTTCCTATTGATAAAGAGTTGCACAAGACTGTCTTCCTTCTATCTGGTATAGAGAAAGATTTCCTTTGAAATGAGATTTCTCTTGTAAATGTGACTCACAGAAGAGCCAGTTTGACTCGAGTTTCAGAGATGATCATACATCCTCTTAAAAAAAATAATTCTCATGCTGAAGAGGTGTATTTTGGGGTAGCATTTGCTCCCCCTCAGTTTGGATGTATCCCACTGACTCAGTGGAGATGAGTTTGAGTAAACTCCGGGAGTTGGTGATGGACAGGGAAGCCTGGCGTGCTGTGGTTCATGGGGTCGCGAAGAGTCGGACACGACTGAGCGACTGAACTGAACTGAACAGTTTCCTTATGCAGTCATCTGTTGAAGACATCCTGATATTTGAAAGTTTGTAGCTATTACAAGTAGAGCTGTTGTGTATGATTGCATGACAGTTTTTGTTTGGACGCTTTTTCAAAGCCGTTTTCTAAGTACTATATGTGCAGTATTGATCCTCAGGTGAGCCTTGTTCAGCTTAGGAAAAAAACAGCTAAGTTGCTCCGTGGCATGTGGGATCTTCCCAGATAAGGGATTGAACTTGCGTCTCTTGCACTGTGAGGCGCATTCTTTACCACTGAGCCACCACGGAAGCCCTCGGGTTTTTTTTTTTGTTTTTGTTTTTAAGTTTACCAGTTCTAATAGGTGTGCAGTGCTACTTCACTGTAGTTTTAATTTCTAATTTCCTAATGATATATGACTTTTGAGTATTTTTGATATGTTTATTTACTATCTGTATGTTTTCTTCAGCCAAGTGTTCAGATTTATACATCTTTAATGAGGTTGTTTGTTCCAGATTTTTTGGTATTATCTGAGTACAACCCTTTATCAGATATATATTTTGCAAATGTATTTCTCTGTTTGTGGCTTGTGTTTAGGTTTTCTGAATAAGGTCTTTTACAGAGTTTAAATTTTTAATTTTTTAAAGGTCTTGTTATAAATTTTATACCCTTTTTTGGATAGACTTTAGTTTTTTTTTTTGTTGTTAAAATTCATAAGCAAAACTGAGGTACTATAGATACAGCTTTGCATTTTGTCCATTGAGAAATTTGAGTGAATTTGGTGTAAGTTGTTAAATTTCTTTCTACTTCCATTTGATTGCATATGGTTTCCAATTATTTATATAATGATTTTTGGAGATGCCATGGGAAGCCAGTTTCCCCAAGTGAAGATGCGACATCATAAAACATCAACTCTTTTCAACAGCTGGGAACCGCTTTCTGCTTTTTCTGTCTTTTTGACTTGCTTTGAGATGATTCCACTATCTCATACTAGCAGGATCACAGAATGTTTGTCCTTTTTCTGGTCTGGTTTGTTTCACTTAACTTTGTGTATACCACAGTTGTTTATAGAACTGTCTGTCCATGGACACTTGGGTTCCTTCCATTTGTTGGGCAGTGTGAATAATGCTGTTGTGAATATGAGTGTAGAAATATGTTTATTTTTTTCAGCCCATTTTTCAAATCTTTTAGGTACATAACCTGAATTTGAATTGACATATTGTATGTTAATTCTGTTTGTTAGTTTTTGAGGAATTTCTGTAATGTCTTGCACAGTGGCTGTGCCATTTCACTGTATTTTTTGTATGGTAGAATATTGTTGAAGCTTTTGCATGTACCCTGTTTTACATATTCACTCATCCACAGATGAACAGTTGAATGAGTTCTACCTTTGGGCTATTGTGAATAATGTTGCTATGAATGTTTGTGTACCAGCTGTTGTTTGGACAGCTGTTTTCAGTTCACTGATGTGTATAGCCAAGAGTGGAGTTGGTGAGGTAAACAGTAAGTATACTTTTATCTTTCTGAGGAAATGCCAACCAATTGTACCTATAGTCTGTACTATTTTCCATATCCACAAGCAAAGTGTAAGGTTTCTGATTTTCTGCATTGCTGTTAATATTTTGATATTGATTATAATCATTTAGTGAATGCAAACAAATATTGCATTGTGATTTTAATCTGTATTTCCATCATTACAGAAAGGAAATATACCTAAGACAATTTTTAACTCAAACCTCAGCATCGTGCTTAGTAGCCATAGCTATTGTATTACCAAAAACTACTAATAATTACCCTATATATTAAAAAAAATTAATCCCCAAAATCACTCATCAAAATTCATTAGGATAACACAACCAATTCTACCAAGTTAATAAATCCAAGCCCACTATAAATTTATGAAGATTTTGAAAAACACCTTATAAAACTAACAACAGAATTCAATGAATGTCATCAGTATTCTTACATGGAATGGAACCATGGCAATGAAATGAAAAGTCATCATTGTGTTTTGACTGTAAGAACAGTAATGACCAACATTTGAAAATTCAAGGTGTTAATCATAATTGTTAACAGTGCATTTAATGATCTACCATCCCCATCAAATATAATGAAATTCCCATTGTTTACTTTGTATTTGTTTACTTTTGCAAATGAAATCACAACAGATTTATTTGTAGCAATTTATTATACATGAAGTACAAGTCATATGTATCAATATGTAAATAATCTATGGATTATTTGTTACTTATGTGGAAATGAAGATTCCATGTTCTTTATTTATTTATTCATGTAGCAAGAAGCCTGCAGTGTGGATTTTACACCTTATTAGAATTATGAACATTAAAATCAGCTTACTGTTTCTTTAATAGCCACAGCATTTATACATTACCTGTTACAATGAGGCTAAATGTCCTTTTGAGGAGAAACAGGTCAAATTTTGTTTCAGCCGTTCCTCCCATTGGCTCTAAGTTAGTCAAAAGAATCAGAGGAGGATTCTGGTCCTCATTCGATTCTTTGCCTTCCATTTTATCCTCCCTTTTTTTTTTAATTGCAGTTTTAGCAGTCGATTACCTACTAATCTTTCATGAAACAGAGTCTAGTAATCCAACAGGGATCCAATCCAGTTATAGCAAAATCTAATTTCATCTGAACTACAAAGTTGAGGATCCCTTGGTTGCTTTGTTCTTATTAATAACCTTACTAATTCTAATAGTATTCTCATCTGACCCTCTAGGAGACCCAGAAAATTATACTCTAGCTAACTCCTTCAGCACTCCCACTTCACATCACACTGAAATAATACTTGTAATTTGCTTGCTATTTCACACTAAATGGATATATTATCCTTAATCTTCCCAATTGTCATTTTGGCAGTTGTCCCAGTAGTTTGTATATCAAAACAATAAAGTGTAGCATTCATGCCTCTTAGCCAATGTTTCTCTGGATTCCCAGTAGTGGACCTATTAATACTGACATGAATTGGAAGAGAGTCCCTTGATTACTGATATATTATCATTGGAGAACTAGCATCTGTTCTATACTTTTTTGTAATTTTTGTTGTTATAGCACTTAAAATAAGCACATTATTAAAAGTAACCTGCTAAAATTTAAGTCTTTGTAAGAAATGGAGAGTAATATATATCTCCTTATGACTCAGGGAAGATGCTCTAGCTCTCCCGTCAGCACACAAAGTTGAAATTCAGCTTAAACTATTTCCCAAACAATTTGCTTATGGGACATAAACACTATTGTTAAGTGGTCTACAAGAATTAGAAACTGATGTCTTAAAAGCAAATAGTACTATGTACTTGGAGAATTATATGCCCTTCTATATATATATAAGTATATATATACTTATATATATATAAGTATAGTACTATGCTTTATTATATATATTACATGATATGTAAAATCATGAATTATCTGATGTGTATAAGCATGTATGTCAGCCAGTTGCTATCACACAACACATTAAACAGTTCAATCCGCTTTAGATTCCAATCAGTATTAATTCTTACACGGCTCATTGAAGTCACTAATGCAATACAGTAGATATGTACATTTATTACATATAACATATTAAGTCAAATCATTTGTGGTCAACATGTTAATCATTGCTGATAATCAGAGCTTAATTATGAAGATGTGAAAAAGTATTCACTTGCCCCAAAATGTGCCTCTTAATTTCTGGCCCATGGTCTGTGTGGATTTCTATAAATGAACTGTATGTGGTATCTGGTCCTTACTTCAGGGAGATCTCACATAAAATCATCCGTTTCCCTTTAAATAAGACATCATGATGAACTAAAATAAAAAGTCTCTCACTGTTTCCACTGTTTCCTATCTATTTGCCATGAAGTGATGGGACCAGATGCCATGATCTTACTTTTCTGAATGTTGAGCTTTAAACCAACGTTTTCACTCTTCTCTTTCACTTTCATCAAGAGGCTCTTTAGTTCTTCACTTTCTGCCATAAGGGTGGTGTCATCTGCATCCCATAAGGGTGGTGTCATCTGGTCCCATCACTTCATGGCAAATATATGGGGAAACAATGGAAACAGAGGCAGACTTTATTTTCTTGGGCTCCAAAATCACTGCAGATGGTGACTGCAGTCATGAAATTAAAAAAACACTTGTTCCTTGGAAGAAAAGCTATGACCAACCTAGACAGCATATTAAAAAGCAGAGATATTATTTTGCCAGCAATTGTCCATCTAGTCAAAGCTATGGTTTTTCCAGTAATCATGTATGGATGTGAGAGTTGGACCATAAAGAAAGCTAAGTGTCAAAGAACTGATGCTTTTGAACTGTGGTGCTGGAGAAGACTCTTGAGAGTCCCTTGGACCCCAAGGAGATCCACCCAGTCCATCCTAAAGGAAATCAGTCCTGAATATTCATTGGAAGGACTGATGCTGAAGCTGAAACTCCACTCGACTTTGGCCACCTGATGCGAAGAGCTGACTCATAGGGAAAGACCCTGATGCTGGGAAAGATTGAGGGCAGGAGGAGAAGGGGACGACAGAGGATGAGATGGTTGGGTGATATCACCGACTCAATGGACATGAGTTTGGGTAAACTCCAGGAGTTGGTGATGGACAGGGAGACCTGGTGTGCTGCAATTCATGAGGTCACAAAGAGTCTAACACGACTGAGTGACTGAACTGAACTGAACTGAGTCTATGCTCCATGAGGTTCCTGGTTCTTCCCTGGACTCTGACTACCACGTGGCCGCAGAACCTGCTCACAGTTTTGTTTTGCCAGTTGAAATGTTTAGTGACAAAGCTTTTGTTCCGTTTCCTGATGTGGGTGAAGTGTGGAGCCCAGTGATGATTTCTGCTTCAAGAAAGGTACATCCTCGTTCCCACAGGCAGGTAAGCCCCCTGTCCAATGATGAGAGACCCCAGGTGTGTGACCTGTGCCTCCTGGGAGCACAGCCCTAAGCGACTTTGAACCTGACCAAGTTCTGTCTACATGGTAGATTCAGAACTCTCCAAGTCCTGTCTACACTGATTATGTTTAGAGAGATCATGTGCTTCTGCAATGAGAACATTTACACCTGAACATTTAACACTTGGCTTCTCTGTGCAGTAGGACATGGAGACCTGGGTAGAGACCTGGCCTGGCCTCTGTTCTGGAAAACTCTGTGCCTGCATCTGAATGTCATTGCTCAGATGTCTGGGGTCTGGAGCTGAGGTGGTTTCTCTGGGCAACCGTGCTCTTCTCTGAGTGGGGTTCCATGGCCTTCCCAGGAGTTAGTGCTGAGATGGGCTCTTAGTCTTTCTGTCTAACAAGTTCACCTTCCCTGGGGCTCATTGAGACACCTCAGGTAGGCTACCTGGTTGTTGTTCAGTCTCTAAGTAGTGTCCAACTCTTTGTGACCCCATTGACTACAGCATGCCAGGCTTCCCTGTCCTCCACTGTCCCCTGGTGTTTGCTCAAACTCATGTTCGTTGAGTCAGTGATGACATCAAACCATCTCATCCTCTGTTGTCCCCTTCTCCTGCCTTCAGTCTTTCCCAGCATCAGGGTCTTTTCCAATGAATCAGCTTTTCCTATCAGGTGGCCAAAGTATTGGAGCTTCAGTTTCAGCATCAGCCCTTCCAATGAATATTCACAATTGATTTCCTTTAGGATTGATTGGTTTGATCTCCTTGCTGTTCAAGGAACTCTCAAGAGTCTCCAACACCATAGTTTGAAAGCATCAGTTCTTCGGTGCTTAGCTTTCTTTATGGTACAACTCTCACATCCATACATGACATGACTACTGGACAAACCATAGCTTTGACTATGTGGACCTGGCTTGTTTGCACATTGGGGGCCCACTGACCACAGCCATGGTGTCCTGACCAAGGGAATATGTGACCCCAGGTGGGGGCTTCTGGGGACTGTGTGAGTCTCACCCCATCTGCGTGGGTCAGAATTATGTACAGAGGGAGACCAAACACTCAAAGCTAAGGAAAAGGGAAGAATACATGCGAGCTTCACTTGTGTTTAGGAATTAATGCTTTACAGTATCATTTTATACAAGCCTGTGCCTATTCCCTCTTTAGCCCCCCATGAGGTTCCTCCTCCCTGGGGCTCCTGGAGACTCCTCAGGTGAGCTACCTGGTAATTATTCCAATTCATCAGCATGAGCGTGGTGAGAAGGGAGCAGGTTTACCTGGGCAATTGATTGCAGGGCACATGGATCAGGCAAAAAGCCAATGGGCAGCAGATGAGGTTGCAGCTGGGATCTCCTTCCAGTCAATCGTCCCTACTCAGCAGAGACCAGATCTGCCCCTTGTCTTCCAGCGCAGCATCTTGTGAGTGTTTGCAGCACCTCAGCAGGACAGCAAAAGACCGAGACTGCCAGAACCAAGGTAGTGAGTGTGTTCAACATTATCGTGACAGCTGTAAAAACAGTTAATATCTGATAGAACAGAAAGGAAAGAGGAGGACTTCTCTGGGACAAGTGTGGGGGAAGGAGACTGACCCGACACTTCTATCTCCCAAGCCAGGAGGTTATAGGAACTCACTCGTTTCCACCATAGGAGCCCAATCAGCAGAGACCTGGCGTCCTAACCAAGGGTCTTGTCACCCCAGGTGCAGGGTCTGGGGGGAGGGTCACCCTGGAGACTGTGAACATGTGACTACAGGGGCAGGGCCTGGGGAAGGGGGTCACTGTAGAGTCTGTGGACATGTGACTACAGGGGCAGGGCCTGGGGACGGGGTCACCCTGGAGACTGTGGACATGTGACTACAGGGGCAGGGCCTGGGGAGGGGGTCACCGTAGAGTCTGTGGACATTGGACAACAGGGCCAGGGTGTGGGAGGGGGCCACCCTGGAGACTGTGGCCGTGTGACCCCAGGTTCAGCATCTACATTTTGTGTGGGTCTCACCCCATCCACATGGGTCCAGATCTTGTACCGGGAGACCCCATGTGCACTCTTTACCTCAGTGTGTCTTGTCCCCTCTGAGATTTCCAACGTCTGAACTGAGGGTGTTGCCCTGATTAACCTGTGGTCCTTTTTCTTCTCTTCATGAATCCGAATTCATGGTGTCGAATCCCGGCACCTCTGCGTGAGTTGCTGCTCTGTGTTCTGCTGAGTGAAAGAGCGCCCCCGGTGGTGTCATACCGATATCACGGCATGGCACGCGTCTAACTCATGGGGTCACCACTGTCTGGTGTCCTCCAGACCGAGCTCATGTAATTTAACTTGTAATTGACTGTTATTTTATATTGGGGTAGAGTTGATTTCCATTGTTTTCCAATGTTTTGTTTTAGGAGTACATGTACTTGATTCAGTTAGACATAGATGTATATTTATTCTTTTTCTGTTTTTTCCCTCATATAGGTTATTATAGTTTGTTCAGTAGAGTCCCCAGTTCTATTCAGTAGGTCCTTTTTCATCATCAACTTGATACATATTAGTGTTTATATTTTCATCTAAACTCTTAATTTATCTGTCCCTTCTAATTTTCCTTCATAATCATAATTTCATCTTCTTAGTCTGTGAGTCTGTTTCTATTTTGTAAATTAGTTCATTGGTGTGAACTTATATATTCCACCTGCACGTGATATCTTAGGATATTTGTCTTTTCCTCTCTGAAAAGTATTTATAGTATGAGAATTTCTTGGTCTATCCAGGCTGCTGCCAATATCATTATTTTGTTCTGTTTCATGGCTGAGCAGCGTTCCAGTGTCTAGATGTACCACGTAGTCTGCGTTTTTCTGTCAGCGGGTGTTTTGGTGGGATTGTGTGGCTACTGTAATAGTGCTGCCCTGAAAATCAAGGTGCGCACGTCATTTTGAATGGTGGTTTTCTCTGGACCTACGCTGAGGAATGCGATTGCAGGATCATACAATCCCTCCGTGTTTAGTGTTTCAGGGAAACTCCATGCTGTTTTTCATACTGGCTTCACCATTTACATTCCCACCAAGACTGGGAGGATTTTACTCTCTGTACATTCCCTGCAGTAACTATTCTCTGCAGATCTTTTCGATGATGGCCACTGTGACCAGTGTGAGGTGATAGCTCGTATTGTTTGGCATTGACTTAATAATTACTAATGTGGGCTATCTTTCCGTGTGCTTATATTATTATTTTTACATCTTATGAGAACAATTTACCTATTCAATCTGGCTTCTTGAAAGTTGGCCCTGTTTGGAATTTTTTTCCGATGATTTACCCCAGGATATTTCTTAAGGGCAGGTGTCATTTACAGCCTTCTTGGACATGTGACTATTATGAGCCCTTTAACATCTGTTTTAAGATGTATATGTTGATCTGAACCAGCTAATTATTCCCTGTCCCTCCGCCTTTCTTTTTTCGGAACCATGAGTTTCTTTTCTAAGTCTATGAGGCTGTTTCTCTTTTGTAAAGAAGTTTATTTGTATCCATCTTTAGGTTGCACAGAAAGGTATATGCTGTACTTGTCTTTTTCTATCTCACTTCACTTAGTATGAGTATCTCTAGTTTCTTCCTGGTAACTGGAAATGGCTTTATTTCATCCTTCTTTGTGTCTGAGTAATAATGCATGGTGCACCTGTACTCCATTTTCTGTCTTCATTCATCTGTCCTTCTATACTTAAGTTGCTTCTGTGTCTTGGTTATTGTACCTAGGGCTACCATGATTGTTGGATGCAGGTATCTTTTTAAATTTTGGTTTCCTATGGATCTGCACCTAGGTTTGGGATTGCTGGGCCACTGGGTACTTCTATGTTTGTTTTTTTAAGAACTTCCATAATATTCTCCCTAGTGGGTGTACTGATTGACATTCCTACCAACAGTGTAGGAGGGTTCCCTTTTCTCCACACCTTCTGCAGACTTTATTGTTGTATGGTTTTCGATATGGTCATTCTGATCAATGTGAGGTGGTACCTCATACATTTGATTTGCCTTTCTCTAAGAGCTAGTGCTGCACTCACTATGCCAGCAAATTTGAAAGACTCAGCATTGGCCATAGGACTGGAAAAGGTCAGTTTTCATTCCAATCCCAAAGAAAGGCAATGCCAAAGAATGCTCAAACTACCACACAATTGCACTCATCTCACACACTAGTAAAGTAATGCTCAAAATTCTCCAAGCCAGCCTTCAGCAATACGTGAACCGTGAACTTCTAGATTTTCAAGCTGGTTTTAGAAAAGGCAGAGGAACCAGAGATCAAATTGCCAACATCTGCTGGATCATGGAAAAAGTAAGAGAGTTCCAGAAAAACATCTATTTTTGCTTTATTGACTATGCCAAAGCCTTTGACTGTGTGTATCACAAGAAACTGTGGAAAATTCTGAAAGAGATGGGAATACCAGCCCACCTGACCTGCCTTTTGAGAAACCTGTATGCAGGTCAGGAAGCAACAGTTAGAACCGGACATGGAACAACAGACTGGTTCCAAATAGGAAAGGAGTACATCAAGGCTGTATATTGTCCCCCTGCTTATTTAACTTATATGCAGAGTACATCATGAGAAACGCTGGGCTGGAAGAAGCACAAGCTGCAATCAAGATTGCCGGGAGAAATATCAATAACCTCAGATATGCAGATGACATCATCCTTATGGCAGAAAGTGAAGAGGAGCTAAAAAGCCTCTTGATGAAAGTGAAAGAAGAGTGTGAAAAAGTTGGCTTAAAGCTCAACATTCAGAAAACAAAGATCGTGGCATCCGGTCCCATCACTCCATGCGATATAGATGGAGAAACAGTGGAAACAGTGTCAGACTTTATTTTTGGGGGCTCCAAAATCACTGCAGATGGTGATTGCAGCCATGAAATTAAAAGATGCTTACTCCTTGGAAGAAAAGTTATGACCAACCTAGACAATATATTCAAAAGCAGAGACATTACTTTGCTGACTAAAGTCCGTCTAGTCAAGGCTATGGTTTTTCCAGTAGTCATGTATGGATGTGAGAATTGGACTGTGAAGAAGGCTGAGCACTGAAGAATTGATGCGTTTGAACTGTGGTGTTGGAGAAGACTCTTGAGAGTCCCTTGGACTGCAAGGAGATCCAACCAGTCCGTTCTGAAGGAGATCAACCCTGGGATTTCTTTGGAAGGAATGATGTTAAAGCTGAAACTCCAGTACTTTGGCCACGAGTTGCAAACAGTTGACTCATTGGAAAAGACTCTGATGCTGGGAGGGATTGGGGGCAGGAGGAGAAGAGGACGACAGAGGATGAGATGGCTGGATGGCATCACTGACTCGATGGACGTGAGTCTGAGTGAACTCCGGGAGTTGGTGATGGACAGGGAGGCCTGGCGTGCTGTGATTCATGGGGTCGCAAAGAGTCAGACACGACTGAGCAACTGAACTGAACTGAAGAGCTAGTGATGCTGAGCATCGTTTCATGTGCTTTATGGCCATCTCTATGACTTCTTTGGAGAAATGTGCATTTACTCTTTGGCCAATTTTTTATTGTTTTTTTTTTTGTTGTTGTTGTTGTTATTTTTTGATATTGAGCTGTACTAGTGGTTTGTATGTGTTGAAGAGAAATTCCTTATAGGTATCTTGGTTTACAAGAATTTTTTTCCATTCTGAGGGTTGTCTTTTTCTTTCACTGATGGTTTCCTTTGCTGTGCAGATGCTTTTAATGTTTATTAGGTCCAATTCATTTATTTTTGTTTCATTCTCATGATTTTATGAGGTGGATCAAAAAAGAACTTGCTGCATTTTATGTCAAGGTGTGTGTTCTTTTCCCCACGAGTTCCATACTATCTGTCCTTTATTTAGATCTTTAATCTATTTGGAGCTTATTTTTGTGTATGGTGTTAGGGAGCATTCTAATTTCATTGCTAAGGAACCTGCCCGGCGTCCTCCACAGTGTCTGCTCCCAATTTCCATTCCCAGCGTCAGAGTAGGAGGGTTCCCTTTGCTCACACCCTCTCCAGCAATTATTGATTGTAGAGTTTCCATCTATGGCCATTCTGACTGGTGTGAGGTGATACCTCCTTGAAGTTTTGATTTGCATTTCTCTCATATTTAGTGATGTTGACATCTTTACATGTGATTTTTAAAAACAGTGTAAGTTAAATTACTTATTCAAGTTGGATTCTTGAATGCTCTGTTTTTAATGTTCTTCTGTTGACCTCCCCTAGGACATTTCGAGGGCAGGTGTATTTTACTTACAGGCGGCAGGCTTAGTGAATATTAAGTGCCTGTGAACAAAGGTTTCAAAGTTGTTGTTATGAGAAATGGCCACAAGGTGGCAGCATGTCTTTATGCCCTTGCCCTGATTATTGGAGGAACCAGAGCCTTAGGGAAAGTCCTGTTTCTGGATTGTCAATTAGAGTGGAAAGTGCTAGAAGAAACACCCAAGGCTTGTATCCCATTCCTTTTCCTTCTCCATCCCTATGCCCTGGACACATCCCAATTCGTGCAACACCACTCTGTGGAGGGTGCTTTCATCATAGGTGGGGTGACCCTAAGGAAGGAAGTTGGAGGTGGGAACCCTTCACCTGGAGACATGGAGCCCAGGGGGCTTTCCAAAGCTCTTCCAGCCCAGAAGTTCCACATCCTTTGGGTGCAGTAGGTGTAGTTTTACTGCAGGCGGAGCTGCCTGGATCTGGAGGTTGTGGGCTGGTGCAGAGGGGAACAGGCACGCCGGGTCCACTGGGCAGGGCTCATTGGCTGGCACATCCTTCCCACCTCCCTCAGTCCCAAGACAGTCCATCCAAGGGACCCAAGCCTGACCAGGCTTCAGGTATGTGGCCGCAGCCCAGGTCACTAAGGCCTAAGGGAATCGAGTCCGCATTCTCTTTTTGAAATCTGTACTGGTGTAGACGTGATTCAAGTGTGTTTGTTCTTTTTGTTTCAGGTGTACAGCAACATGATTCATTCATGCATAGCCATGCACACGTTCTTTTCTGGGTTCTCTTCCATCTAGTTTACTATGCAGTGTTGATTGGGTTCTTGTTGATTATTTTATAAAGAGTCATGTGTGTGTATGTTCAGCTCCACCTTCTCACTTCCTTTGCCCACAGCCTTTCCCATTTGGTAACCAGAAGGTGGTTTGCTCTTTTGTGAGGCTATTTGTTTGGTAAAGAAGTTTATTTGTATCCATTTTTAGAATCCACCTCCAAGAGGTATCATATGATACTTGTCTTCCTTTGTCTTCCTTACATCACTTAGTGTGATCGTCTCTACTTCCTTCCTTGTTGCTGGACATGGCATGATGCCACCCTCTTTATGGCTGAGCGATATTGCTCTGTGTGTGTGTACCCTATCTTGTTTACCCATTCATCTGTCCTTTCCCACTTAGGCTTCATCCATGTCTTGGCTCTTGTACATAGTGCTGCCATGAACATTGGGGTGCACCTGTCTTTTAAAATTATGGATTTCTCTGGATCTGTGTCCAGGAACGGTATTGCTGGGTCCTATGGTACTTCTCCGTTTAGTGTTTCGTAACTCTTTGTCCTGTTCTCCTTTGTGGATTTACTGACTTTTATTCCCACCAACAGGGAGGAGGGTTCCTTTCCTCCATTCCCTCTCCAGCATTTATTGTCGTAGATTTTTTATGCTGACCATTCTGATGTGTGTGAGGTGATGCCACTTCTGATTCACAGTTCTCTAATGCTTTTAGATGCTGAACATCTTTTCATGTGCTTCAGGGTCATCTCTATGTCTTCTTTGTGGAAAGGTCCATTTAAATCTGTGTTCCTATTTAACTGGGCTGTTTTTTGATGTCGAGATGCGTAAGCTGTCTGCATGTTTTGGGGAGAAATTTCTTGAGAGTGTCTTAGTTTGCACATATCAGTTCTATTATGAGGTTTGTCTTTTTATTGTGTTTATGGTTTCCTCTGCTATGCCAGTGCTTTTAAGGGGAGTTCAGTTCAGTTCAGTGGCTCAGTCGTGTCCAACTCTTTGTGACCCCATGAATCACAGCACTCCAGGTCCCTATCCATCACCAACTCCCGGAGATCACTCAGACTCACGTCCATCGAGTCTTTTTGAGTTAATGGATTTTCTCTTTTGTAATAGATCACTGTGCTTTGTTATAAATCACTGTGTTCTTGCTATGTAAAAATGTAACTTTATCACTATCTTAAGACTAAATAGATCTTAAGGGGAACATTGGTGAAAGGATTTTCATTTGTTGGGCTGATGTTTGCTGCTAAATCTCCATGTTCCCTGCCCTTATAATGAATATAACTAACATATAGGAGAAATAAGTATTAACCTTTAAGATTAATCATGTTAACCTTGGGTTAAATAAATTCCTTTCTTGATTGTAACTCACTACACCCTCACCCTATAGGAATGTAACTTTATTTGGAGGGTGGTGCCTGGTTTAAGAAAAAACACCCTTGGAAAAAATAAGTTTTTTGGTTATCAGAAAGAAAGGATCATAAAATGTCAGCAGGTCTCACTCATGGCCAGAAGATGATGTAATATCCCTAAGACCTTTTTTTTTATACATTTATGTGAAGCACCTGATTTTGATAAAGGTCAGGACTGCTGACCCCTGCGTGACTCTGTATTCATCCCTATATGTAACAAAAGGTATATAAGCAAACCCAAAATAAAGAAATCGGATCAGTTTCCAGAAAGACTGATACCCCCATGTCGCTTCTTTCTTGCTCCCTGTTTTTCTGGCTGAATTCCCATCTGGAGCATGGATGCTATTCCACGTAATCCAAGTTATTCAGCCTCTTTTTCTCCACTAATCTTCCTACTACACTATCCGTTTCTAATCTCTCTATATATCTGTAATTAAATATGTACTTTTCCAAGGACGCCGACGCCATCCCCACCTTCGAATTCCCTGGATCCACCAGAGCTGGACCCCCGGTACATCCCCTTCTCCTCCTGCCCCCAATCCCTCCCAGCATCAGAGTCTTTTCCAATGAGTCAACTCTTCACATGAGGTGGTCAAAGTACTGGAGCTTCAGCTTTAGCATCATTCCTTCCAAAGAAATCTCAGGGCTGATCTCATTTAGAATGGACTGGTTGGATCTCCTTGCAGTCCAAGGGACTCTGAAGAGTCTTCTCCAACACCACAGTTCAAAAGCATCAATCCTTCAGCTTTCTTCACAGTCCAGCTCTCACATCCACACATGACACAGTGGCTGCTACTAATCACCTTTTCACTAACAGTGTGGGAGGGTTCCCTTTTTTCCACACTTTCTCCAGCACTTATTGTTTGTCAACTTTTGGGCAATGGTCATTGTGAACCATGTGAGGAAATACCTCATTGCAGTTTTGATTTGCATGTCTCTAATATTTAGTGGTATTGACATCTTTTCTTGTGATTCTTTTCAAGGGAGTGAGTTAAACTTACCTCTTGAAATTGGCCACTTGAATGTCTGCCTTGTTTTGAAATTTTTTTTTTCAGTGACTCCTGGGATATTTCTTGAAGGCAGGTATTTTTTTTTTTACCACAGCCCCTTGATCCTTGTGCATATTAAATACCCAGCAGCACTCAGCAGAGGCCACAGGACTGGAAAAGGTCAGTTTTCATTCCAATCCCAAAGAAAGGCAATGCCAAAGAATGCTCAAACTACTGCACAATTGCCCTCATCTCACACGCTAGCAAAGTAACGCTCAAAATTCTCCAAGCCAGGCTTCAACAGTACGTGAACTGTGAACTTCCAGATGCCCAAGCTGGTTTTCAAAAAGGCAGAGAAACCAGAGATCAAATTGCCAACATCCATTGTATCATAGAAAAAGCAAGAGAATTTGAGAAAAACATCTACTTCTGCTTTATTGATTATGCCAAAGCCTTTGACTCTGTAGATCACAACCAATTGTGGAAAATTCTTCAAGAGATGGGGATACCAGACCACCTTACCTGCCTTCAGAGATATCTGTATGCAGAAGAAGAAGCAACAGTTAGAACTGGACATGGAACAACAGACTGGTTCCAAATTGGGAAAGGAGTACCTCAAGGCTGTATATTGTCACTCTGCTTATTTAACTGCTATGCAGAGTACATCATGTGAAATGCCAGGCTGGATGAAGCACAAACTGGAATCAAGGCTGCCAGGAGAAATATCAATAACCTCAGATATGCAGATGACACCACCCTTGTGGCAGAAAGCTGGCTCCTGTGGTAATTTCCACTTGTGTGTCTCTCCACTCCAGACGTTTTATTCTCTCATGTGGGATACAAGAGTGGTACAGAGGTGGGTAGTTCCTGGCCCCAGGGCAGCTAGGCAGTGAGGAAACCTGAGTAGATTAGCCTCTGTAAAGTGGTTTCTCTTGAGGTCAGGTCTGGTGAAGGCCTGGAGCACTGGGAAGAAATGACACCCAAATATAAACATGTCAAGGAGAAGTCCATAGAGCGTATAAGCAAAGGCAACATTGCTTAGTGCCAATAAAAAGTGCACATTAGGTTTTGACTTGATTTACTGATCAATGATCCTTGAGTTGAGAAGATCCCTTGGAAAATGGAATGGCTACCCGGTCTAGTATTCTTGCCTGGAAAATTCCATGGACAGAGGAGCCTGGTGGGCTACAGTCCATGTGGTTGCAAAGAGTCGGACATGGTTGAAGTGACTAACACACTTCTGCTTCTTATCCAGTGTAATGGAGAAAGATGTTTCCAGTGACACGATGTTTTCAACGACATTTATATGATAACTTTTAAATCTTTGAAAATGCTATTTTGTTAGTCTGATTTCATCCTCTCTGTACTCAGAAACTGCGCATTGTAAGTACAGTCTGGGAGGACACCTGTGCAAGTAATTTAGGGGAGCTTGAGAACATGACTGTTGGCAGGATGTGATGAACTCCGTGGCAGACAACTGTGTGTGAGTGACTGGTTGTTTTGAAGATGAGATATTCAAGGCCACATAGGAAGACAGTTGAGACATTGTCTTAACCGAGGCCTTCCCAACAGGGCAATTCCTAAATGACAGACTCTGAAGAATAATTAGTCCATTCCTGGGAACCACACGAACATCTCCTCATCAGATGTTTGTTTACATAGCAAATCATTGCCTGAGATACTGAACCACCCTGAATCCTTGACATGCTGTTTTTGTGCAATATAGAAACTCACAAGTGTTGTCTTACATGACTGTACTAGCCACCTAAAATATTTCAGCAGGTTCAAGGCCACTTCTGCTCTCACCTGACTCGTTCTTTTTAGAGAGAGAGAAATCTGTTTTTAAGGTAGGGTTTAAATGGTGCATGAGACCAGAATCTCTTTTTTCCTTTTTTTAAGAAAAGTTTTTATTGGAGTATAATTGCCTTACAGTGTTCTGTTTGTTTCCACTGTACAGCAAAGTGAATCAGCTGTATGTACAACTATATCCCGTCTTTTTGGGATTTCCTTCTCATTTAGGTCACCAACGGGGATGGAAGGGTGGGATGATTTGGGAGATTGGGATTGACATATATACCTTGTTGATACTATGAATAAAATAGATAATTAATCAGAACCTACTGTACAGCACAGAATCTTAAAATTTTTTTTTCTTTATTTGTTAATGGCTGTGCTGGGCCTTCATTGCTGTTTGAGCTTGTTTCTAGCTGTGGGGCATGGCGGCTTCTCTTGTCGCGGCTCCCGGACTCCAGAGCACAGGCTCAATAGTTGTGGCGCAGGCTTAGTTGTTCCGCAACATGTGGGATCTTCCTGGACCAGGGATTGAACTCGTGTCTCCTGCGGTGGCACGTGGATTCTTTACCACTGAGCCACCAGAGAAACCTCCAGAATCTTTTAAGGATATTCTTCTTTTGGCCATTAACACATTCTGGAAATCAGATTGATACATTTTTAAAATAATGTAAGTTTCTTTTTCTTTGAGTAGGGGAAGTTAATACTGCTTCAAATATTTTCTAAAGTTAGGTTTTAAATTTCACAGTTGTGTATCCCAGGAGGTAGGCATGACAGTAAGGGCCAATCACACTTAAATTCATGTTTAATCATAACATGCATACATTGTGAAAATGTGCATAAATTATTGATTACAGCTCATTAAATTTTACAAATGGCAACACACACCAGTATTCCTGCCTGGAGACTCCCATAGACAGATGAGCCTGGAGGACTACAGTCCATGGGGTTGCAGAGTCAAACATGACTGACTGACCAACACTTTCACTTTCAACTTTTCTCAAGCCAAAAAAATCTAGGTATTTTTTGTCTGTACTTTCATAAATTAAGACTGCCTTGTTAAGATCTGTTGACTGTACCTTGGTCTTCATGGTCTGAGTTTCTGGGGCTTCTTCTCAAAATGCGAGCTACTCCTGGTCTCTACTCAAAACTTGCCCCCCCCCCCCACGTTTAGCAGGAGTGAGCATACGTCTTTAAGTTAAAGGGCCCAGAGATCTCAAGCCAGTCCCCTCAAGAAGTTTATAGTCAGTTTTCCAGGGGCCGTAAACTTAATCCCAGAATACCGACCAAGATGATGACGCATCCAGGAGACAACTTCTCCGGAAAACCCGGGAAGCCAGCTCCCAATGTCAGAGGCAGGCGGTCCTCTTTCAGTCTGCTCCCCTGGGTTCTCTCTGTGTGACCTTGCTTTCTTCTTCGCTTACTTAAGAATCTAGACTATTAACAGATACTCAAACCTCTTGCCTACAATGTGTATATGTTTCCCATCTTTAATTTTTCATTTGATGCTTTGAGTCACTCCTTCGTGTGTCTTTTGATTAAGCTGAATGTTCAGTATAATTATTATTTTCACTGACTGGCAACCAGCTTCCTCTGATGCCAGTTCATTGCAATAAGAAAGGTGATTTTCTGTGTAATTGGAATCAAGCAATAAGTGCTTTATAAATGACAAAACAATGCGTCAAGTGGCCAGAAAAATAGAACTCCCATTAAACCTAGACATGAAGGTGTCTGCCTGAACAATAATAACACCTGGCAACTTTGTAGCCCATGTTTCACAAACATACAGCTTGGGCACCCTTAGCTCCTGCTGAATACAGGACCACAGACCCTGAGACATGTCTTTTTTGGTATTATTCCATATTGCTTTGCTCGGATACGTCAATGGCACCCCACTCCAGTACTCTTGCCAGGAAAATCCCATGGACGGAGGAGCCTGGTGGGTTGCAGTCCATGGGGTCGCAAAGAGTCGGACACGACTGAGAGACTTCACTTTCACTTTTCACTTTCATGCATTGGAAAAGGAAATGGCAACCCACTCCAGTGTTCTTGCCTGGAGAATCCCAGGGACGGGGGAGCCTGGTGGGCTGCCGTTTATGGGGTCACACAGAGTCGAACACGACTGAAGCGACTTAGCAGCAGCAGCAGCAGCAGCAGCAGCAAAATCCAAAACACTGAGAAGTGGACTTTGTCCCTTCAGGTGATCTGACAAGTGATCTTTGAGCAAAAAGACAGCAAATCTGACAGTAATAGATTCTGGAAAACTGCCAGCAGAGCCTTATCATGTATCCCCAGCTCATCAAAAGGCAGTTAAGATGGAAATCACTTCTGTTTGTAGACAATGGTGTTGTAATCTCCATCTTGGGCTGACATGGATGTCAAGGGGGAGGAGCTGAGAGCTTAAACCCATGGTTTTGGTTTTCCCTGTGGTTAGAAACTATACATCCCCAAGATACATTCCTGTCACTATGTGAAGGCTGAGAAAAATGAAAGGCAGGGCACATCTGGCTCTGGGAAATACTTAGCCCTGAATATCAACTGCAAATCAGCAAAAGCACCTGAATTATCAAGACTGTTGAGCAAACTCGGCTTGGAACTTGGTCTCATATGCATGTGGGTATAAAGCTATTGGGTCTCACACGCCGCTGGGTCCCAAGGAGTTCCCAACCTCACAAGATTCATCTGAGAATCTGTCACCCCACCAGACCCTACAAACCCATCACTCCACTCTTCCTGTCTGGGCTGTTAAGATTCTGCCAGGGTGTTTTCCTTTCTTATTTCAGCAAATCCAGCAAAGTAAGCCTTGTCTACTCAGTGGGGTTTTTTGGCAGTGTTTTGCTAAAGCCTGAAGTTGACAAAAGCTATAAACACAAGACTCAAGAGTTTATCTGTAGGATAGCAAGGCATGCCTAGAAATAGAATTGGGGAACAATCTTTCCACAATACATAGAGCAATAATAAAATGCTTATAAACAATGACCACAAGAAAGGCACAGGAGCTGTGTAAATAAAGCAATACGGTCATGCTGAAAGAAGTAATGGAAAATGCCAACAAAATGGAAAAGTGCAAGAAGAATAAAAGTATCAATTTCTCCCAAATTATCATAGAATTCATACAGTCTTGAAGGACCACACACTTTACAAACATTTTACCATGTTAAACAATTAGCACCATTCTCAAATTGATAACTTTAGATGAAATATGAGTGGAGTGTTACATCCCTAATTTATTTTGGCAGGCAAATGATATCAAAATAGATAAGCATTTGTATTATCTTTATAAAAATAAATAATATTTAATTGCATCTTCAAAGGCATTTAAATTCAGCTTAATTTAAGTCATTCTGATTTTTTTATGTTTTTCATTTTAATTTATCTCTTGATTTTAAAGATAATGTAGAAGTAGTATAATTTTCATTGAACAAATCAAGGTGATCTATTGAAGGGAAAGTAATGTTTAGATGAAAAAAATTGAGTTGTATTTTGTAAACTTTTATTACCTTCATTTTAGCAAAATCACTGTTTTCAATTATTTATATAAATATCCTTTCCCTTCAACAGAACACGAAGGCTGTGCAGTGATAGCAGTCTTAGATATTTTGTCAAATTTCAGTCATATAACACTCATAATTTCACACATTTTAAAGTCTTGTCTTGAAGATTCACATATTATTTGATAGCTTATTGGTATTTTTAACTTTGTCTTTAAAAATGTAAACACATCACACACTCACCTCACTTGCACTGTTGCTCATGACTGTTAGTCTGCAGGAGGGTTCCTGAATTCATCTGAAAAGCTGGCATCGGGGTGAGGAAGCACGGGCGTCCCGAGAAGCTGGAGTGGGGATGGGGCACAGGTGAAGCCTGGAGGAGCTATAGGTCCGAGAAACTACGGAGGGACTTTGACCATGGTTTCTTGACCACAGTGCTTATTTATTTGTACTGTTGTATCTTTATGCTTTTATTTGTACATTTTAATACTGTAATACAGATAAAATGGAAGACCAATATTGGACTGTGGAAAATTCAGGAATGTCATATCACTTTAAGACCTATCTAGTCTTTGGTGCGGATTATTCTCAACATCATGCTCTATGAAGCTGTAGCATCGATTATTGTAAAACCCATTTTAGGTATGTATGAAAGTACAGTATCGTGGATCTGAAATGTTTCTGGAACAATCTCATGAGAAATAGAAACTTCTATTTATTTTTTAATATTTGTTTGTTTTTCTGCGCCTGGTCTTGTTTGTGACATGTGGGATCTAGTTTCCGGACCAGGGATTGAACCCTGACCCCTTGCACTGGGAAAAGAAATATTTTTTTTCCCTAATTTTTATTTGGTTGTCAGCTCTGAATATGGCAACTAAGGTTCTGTATAGGAAGGTCTGGATATGATGAAGAATTTAAGAATAGAAGATTTAGACAGGAGTTTTGTTGTGGTAAATAAAGCAAAAGGGGGAAAAGGGCAAGTAACACTTTGCTTTAAATGTGGGACAAGGGCAAGTTCAAAAACAAGAAGCGTGGTGGAAAAGGCCACTCCAGTATTTAATGAGGAAATATTGTGTGATGGACCAGGCAGGTTCTGAGTCATTCTGTTCTGTGGGACACACCAAGCACAGGCAGTCAAATAGAGCTTTACTGTTTTCCTCCAATCTGTCATTGTTTATGGGCACCCCTGGTGGCTCAGCTGGTAAAGAATCCACCTGCAATGCAGGAGACCTGAGTTTGATCCCTGGGTTGGGAAGATCCCCTGGAGGAGGGTAACCCACTCCAATATTCTTTCCTGGAGAATCCGCGTGGACAGAGGAGCCTGGCAGGCTCCAGTCGTGGGATCGCAAAGAGTCAGACACAGCTGAGCACTAAGCAGAGCTCAGCACGTCATTGTTTACATGCCAGTTACAGGCCATTGCCACATACATGCCAGTTACAGGCCTCCCCTGGTGGCTCAGTGGGTAAAAAATCCGCCTGCAATGCAGGAGCCACAGGAGATACAAGTTTGATCCCTGCTTCAGGAAGATCCTCTGGAGGAGGAAATGGCAGCCTACTCCAGTGTTCTCGCCTGGAGAATCCCATGGACAGAGGAGCCTGGTGGGCTGCAGTCCATGGGGTCACAAAGGGTAGGACATGAGTGAAGCACGCACCCACGCACATGAGGACTACACTTCAGTACTTCAGTGAAACAGTTTAAGAAAACAGTAACTACCACTAATCTAGATATTTCCCTTGTACTTCTATAAAAGTAACAGGAAATACTTTTTTAAAAAATTGGATCTTATATTCACTTTGTTGTGCAGTTGCTAAATTGTGGCCAATGCTTTGCGATCCCATGGACTACTGTCTTTTCATACTGTTATGGGGTTTTCCAGGCAAGAATATTGGAGTGGGTTGCCATTTTCTTCTCCAGTGGACCACATTTTGTCAGAACTCTTCACTATGACCTGTCTGTCTTGGGTGGTCCTGTTTGGCATGGCTCCAAGCTTCATTGAGTTATGCAAACCCCTTTGCCAGGACAATGTTGTGATGTCTAAAATAAATAACTAATGAGAACGTACTAAGCAGCACAGGAAACTCCTCAGTGCTCCGTGGTGACTTAAATGGGAAGGAAATTCAAAAAGGAGGGGATATATGTATACACGTGGCTGATTCACTTTGCTGTACAGCAGAAATTAACACAGCAGTGTAAAGTAACTATTTGCCAATTTAAAAAATTAATGAGACTGCTACAATTCTGTTTAAAGGCATTAGAATGAGCACAGCTCAGCTAGAGATACATAAATCTTCTAAAGCCTTATGAAGTACTCGAAGCATAATTCATGAGATAAGAAAATGATGAATGAGAAGATGGATGTTAGCTGAGCCTGCTGTGATAATCATTTCACAGTACATAGCAATCAAAACTGTCATGCTGTATGCCTTAAACTTATACAGTGATGTATGTCAATTGTTCACTAATAAAGCAAGAAAAGTAATAAAATAAATTTTAAAATTATAAAACAAAAAAATAAGTCTTATTGGTGTCATTTAGATCAGCCCCATGAGACGCCTTCTGTCGTGAGAGGGTCTTCCTTCAAACACCAACCTCCCCTTCTGAAGTTTCAGTGTTTCCATGTGCAAAATTCAAAGCCTCTGAAATGGCACACGAAGTGCTCCTAATCTGAACCTTGTAAATCGCCCTCACCTTCTCTTATATCCAAACACCTCTTCGTCTTAGGCATGCAGAGCCATTTGTGATTATTTCTGTTCACCACCTCTGCACGCGTTGTCCTTCCTGACTGCCTGGAAAACTCCCAGTATCCTCTAAGAGATAACCTGAGTATTAACTTCTCTAAATCGAATCCTATTCAGGGAGTACACTTGAGCACCTCCCCTGAAAGACTTTCTTCTGGACCCTGGACCAGCTTTCCCTGCCCTGGAGCCTAACCCAGCCTGGCGACTCACTACGCTGAAGCCCCACAATGAGCTGTATGTGCCCTGAATAATTTATTTCATAATGTCGGACACCACCGAGCGACTGAACAAGGACTCCCAAGCAAATCTTTTACGGTTGCTATTGCAGGGAATGGCCACAAGGAGGCGGGCTTTTCTCAAGCCCAATTGTGATTACCTGGGAAATGAAAGCTTTTGAGAGTTTTAATTCAGGGCTGTAATGTACCTGAACTAACACCCAAAAGCTTTCGTGTTTTTCCTGAGTATTCTTTTTTAAATTAACCTTTATTCCATATTATAGTAATGTTGATACACAACATGTCGGTGGCAGATGAACGGATATTTTCTATTTTGCTGTTATTTCTGCTTTCTCACCATTGTACCCTGATTAAATTCTAGAGATATAACTTCTGTTTCTTTTTAATTTACCTTCTAAGCCACTGGGGAAACCCCTCATTTGCATTAGCAGAACAAAAATAATACCATCAAAGTTAAAAATCTGATTATGAAATAACTTGTTCCAAATTATTTGGAAGTAGTTAGGTCTTTCTTTTTGAAAGGAATGGTTTTTAAATAACCCAAACTTTGGTCGATCTTGCATTTCTATGATAAAATAGCAGAGGTATTTGAAATATTCTTTGCATTTATTTTGAACCCTTCACTGAGAACTTAAACCGCACAGTGCCTTTGCCCATTAGGCTCAGGCAGTTTGATAAAAGAGAATGAAAAAAACAAGACAGTTCAGAAGTCCTAAGACAGTTTGGTAAGTGAGGCTTGAGTTCACTGCTCCTGATGCATAATATACCTCATAAGCATAGAAGGGTCACTGATGCACATACATGTCATTGAGCATTATCTTCTATCAACCAGAGACCAAGGGTTTCAGGAACTGTGACAGGAAGCTCTTGCCTCCTGCTGACTCTGAATCTCTGTGACTTCCTGAGCTCCTTGAAAGTGAAAGTCACTCAGTTGTGTCTGACTCTTTGCGACCCCACCGACTATACAGTCCATGGAAGTCTCCAGGGCAGAATACTGGAGTATACTGCAGAATACTGTTCCTTTCTGCAGAGGGTTTTCCCAACCCAGGAATCAAACCCAGGTCTCCTGCATTGCGGGTGGACTCTTTACCAGCTGAGTCACCAGGGAAGCCCAAGAATCCTGGAGTGGGTAGCCTATCCCTTCTCCAAGGGATCTTCCTGACCTAGGAACTGAACTGGGGTCTCCTGCATTGCAGGCAGATTCTGAGCTCCTTATTTAATGAATTCTGTCCCCTTGCTGACTGATGTTGACAACAGCCCACAGAGCAGGTCTGATCCAATAACCGACTATGGGCTCTTCTCTTCCTTTTCCAGTCCTGCCTTTTCACCTCTTTCTCTTTTCTCTGCTCATTGCTCACCTTTGCCATTATCAGTGGGAGGTGGTGGACAAGCATTATTCTTCATCCAAAAAAGAACAAGTGAAACTGCATTGCTGTCCCAGTAGGGACATTTTAATTGAGACATAAGAGCAGCTCACAATGGATATAGACTTGTAGAGTTTTCCATAGATTTGTCGTTGTTCAGTCGCTCGGTTGTGTCTGACTTTGGTTAAGGTGGATTCTTAACCAGTGGACCACCAGGGACATCCAATAACCAATTTGATTTGTGGCATTACCTAAAGGTACAGTTGATTGCATTTGCCAAGTCACACAGTTATTTCAACAAGTCTTAGACACACACAGCCACAGCACAAAGCGTTTCTTCATACATCTGCAGAAAGCGTGTACTCTTACCAAAACTGTGGCTTGCAAGTTTCAAAGTGATGACTGTTAAACTGCCATCCATGTCGTGAGAATCACTAACAGAATTCCAGCTACACTTTGACAATGTCTTCGTTGTTGCCTTGGGGCTCTTGCGAACGCTGAGCACAGATAAGATCCAGCCCTTCACCAGACAGTTTTTTATGTGCTGAGCTCTGTCTCCACGGTGCTGGGCAAAGACAGCAGCAGGAGAGCGCATAGTTCTTCTTACTTCTCACCTGAAGATGATGAATTTTTTTCCAAAAACATACATTACAAAACTATTTAGTCATCCTGTTTATGGATCAGTTGGAGAAAGTTCTTGTGAGATACATAAAACAGTAACTATGAGCTAAAACTGATTTATTAATACTTCAAATTCAAAACTATGTACATTAGCTCTATTTCTGATTTGGATCAAATTAGCTTGAAGAAATCAGATCATTCTTCATCAGATTGAAGAAATTAGTAGACCAAAAGAGAAAGGGTATTTTTACCCCTTTACTCTCTAAGACTCTGACCTTTAGTTCTGATATTGTAAGGAAGTGCTTTCTGTATTAGCCAAAACAATTCTTCATATTCCAGACTTAAGCTTTTTGAGAGCATAGGTATAACCCATTTAAGTGAGAAAGAAGCAACGGAAAATGGATGTTCAGGAAAATTTTAAACAGGATGAATGACTGTTGCATTTTGCTCTGCCCCATTTTCCATAATTGTTTTCTGGGCTTTTGATTTCCTATTGGGAAATGTGGATTTTGAAAATAAGCAGACCTGCCTTTTCTAATTGATTAAATGGAGTGGGAAGGCAGAAAGAAGAACCGACTCTGTTAAAACTGACTCTTTGAAGGTAGAAATCTGTGAAAACCCTTGGCAGCTCCCAAAGGTGTTGGTCTTTTTATTTGTTAATAATAACACTTGATTTATGTTTGTTAACGTTGGAACAGTTAGCTTTCTATTTTAATGGAGGTGCACAGTGCTCCTTGTACTTAATCCACAGAGAATATATGAAAATGGGCTGTTCAGTGGTTCCAGTGGAAAAACGCTGGCCAGAAGATGCCCAGTGAGGCATGATGGGGTGGGGGAGGGGGAGCCCACTTTAAGCTGAGGAGGGGCAGGGAGCTGGCTGTGGTTTCCATCTCAGCTTCCACAGAGTAAACAGAGAGCAGGCCAGCAACCTTGGCTCAAAGGAGTTGGAGGGGCTTCCCTGGTGGCTCAGTGGTAAAGAATCTGCCTGCCAATGTAGGAGACCTGAGTTCAGTCCCTGGGTTGGGAAGATCTCCCGCAGAAGGAAATGGCAACGCACTCCAGTACTGTTGCCTGGAGAACCCCGTGGACAGAGGACCTGGTGGGCTACAGTCCATGGGGTCTTGAAGAGTTGGACACGACTGCAGGGTGAACAACAATAGAGAGCTCTCAGCTCAGAGGCACTCACACTGTGCCTGACAGCTGACACGTGAACGCAGTCAGCACTAGGAACACTAGCTTAGCATTTTTTAAGTATTTCAAGGGTTCCCATAGTTAATTTATCGAAGACATTTCACTTTTAATTTAGTTTTTTGTTAAATTATAAAAGTTTATCTTTAGAAATTGAGACACAAATGTAACTCTTAGAAAACTTTCCATGAAAGATTATATATTTATTACAAAAAAATTACACTTTCTTTGAGTCCCACCTTTTTTCAACCTTGTTCTGTGTAGCTGTTGGCAACTCTTGTCAGTAGTAAGATGGTCTAACTTACTTTTGAACCCATCAATGAATCAGCGTAAAAACAATTTTAAAATTACCCTGAGAGGAAGAAAATTGAAGAGTACGGTTCATTTTCCTTTGAAGTCTGCTCTGCTATATATAAGACACTTGCATGTAGAATGCTCTGAGGTGACCCCCAAAAGCAGAAACAGCTCATGACGTTAATGACCATGTGCTCAGCACAGCCAGATTATGGACTGTAGCCCCCAGCAGGCTCCTCTGTCCATGGGATTCTCCAGGCAAGATTACTGGAGGGGGTTATCATGCCTTCCTCCAGGGGATCTCCCTAGCCCAGGGATCGAAGCCCAGTCTCCTGCATTACAGCAGATTCTTTTCCCTCTGAGCCACCAGGGAAGCCGCAAGATTCTCTCAGACTGTCACCAGTTTGTAGAGGGTCCCCTCTGTGTCTCCTGAGAATTTATGATCGTGGGGAAAGGCGCATGCAGCTCACGGCTTCTTGCTGCTCCGCCATGGGTCTAAATCCTCTGTCTTGTGCTGGGCCCAGAGACTTGCGTTCATGATTTGTCTTCCTTGCATGTCAGTTGTTATGAGAAACCAGTACAGAAGTCCTTGTAGTGTAGAAGCTGTCTTTACATTTTGATAATTAGGACTTTATTTTACCTCTGCTCTTTTATTATTCTCTTTAATTTGAGTGTGCTCTTATTTCTCTGTATGACTGTAGAGTTATAAAAAATGTAATTGCCACTAATTAGTAAAAGGTACCTGGTGCATTTTCAAAAACCTTCACATGCTACTAGTACACTTGTTAGAACTTTTTAAAATCATAAATGAAGTTTTTACTCATTAGCAGTGAAAATGACAGTGATAATAAGAGCTTAGAATTTAATTTTAAGCACACCACTTTATAACATAAACTGAAAATATGGAAATGGAGATGGGAATGAAGATTTTTGTTTTAAGCATGTCATTACTCAGATTGTTTTCCTAGGACTCTTGTGACTGGTGAAGCACTTAACTGTAATGAAGAATATCTGCTGTGAAATGGTCAGTACTTATGTTTCTGCTGAAGACATAAGACCTTTTCAAAGGTCAGTCGTTTGAGGTTAGCATCTGAGGACCGCCTGGATTTTACCCTTCTTGACTTTTGTATCTCTCTACAATTGTGTCACTGGACCAATGCAAGGACATCCCCTGATGCCCATTATCATTATCAAGGCACTTTACATTTGTCTTAGCAATGAACTGCTTAGCAACTGACCTGATGAAACCTATTGTATCTTCTCTCTGTCTTTTTGGAATATGTCAGGAACTAAATGGAGTAGGTTTGATTTTTCACAATATTTTAGCATTCTACCATCTCTGAAGGTTTATAAGCAGTTTTATTTATTTGTTTTTGAATAGGTCTTACTTTTGCTTTTTAAACCCAGACTTCCTTGAATAGGTTTTATTTTTGTTCTTCAGTCTTGTGACTTCCATTACTTGGAAGTCAATTATAACTTTTAAGAGATACTATTCCTAATATTTGAAGATTTGTTTCATATATTAGATCAGTCTTTGTAACAAGTCAATTAATTTATGCTATGTCCAAAACATAATGTTAGATTATTGGTAAATAGACATGATTTCTACCTCTAGCAAAGGGGTTTAAAATTCATCTGGAGCCACACAGCTTTATACTATACTGGATGTCTCAGTTGGTACAGAATCTGCCAGCAGTGTGGGAGATCCAGGTTTGATCCCTGGGTTGGGAAGATCCCCTGAAGAAGGGAATGGCAACACACTCCAGTATTCTTGCCTGGAGAATCCCATGGGCAGAGGAACCTGGCAGGCTACAGTTCATGGGGTTGCAAAAAGTTGGATATGACTGAGGAGCTAACACTTTAATTTTCTGACAAAGAAAAGCAGTGTTTGATAAGTGAACAACAAGTACAGTGAGTACAGGGAGTCAGGAAGGAAGCAAAAATAATATCCTTGATGTTATTCAGGAAAGAATAACCATGATAGATTTCTTGGATACCATAGGGAGATAAGAGAATGCAGACCTTTCTAGATGGATGGAGAAAATACAACATTCCTGAATTCATTTTAGGTGTACAGAAATGCATAAAATTGGCAACATTTGTAAAGGCATTGACGTTTTTCTCTTAAACCATTCTAATGCAATTAGTATATAATTTAAGGTAGGATATCTAGCTTTTGCAAGTGTTACATCAGTGAATAGTTGACCTCATTAAAAATCACACAGTAAAGATGTCTACAGCAAAAAGATTAATAATGTTATAGTTGAAGTTATAGATATTTTCTACAAAAAATAATGTGATACTCCAATTCATATTTTGAGTTAAACCACTGCTTCATTCAGTTAATGAGTAGTAAGTACCTCAAAGAGTCAGACATGACTGAGCACCCTGGCACACCTCATAAAGAGAAGTGGAGAAGCAATGTAATGCAACAATGTTTATGGCATATTTAATGCTCCTAGGCAGTTAGCCACATGATTCTATGTTTCACTTTTACACTTGGAATACATTGGACATTGATTTTTTTTTTTTTATGCTGAGTTTCAAGGCATTTTGTTCCCCTACAGTGAGCCAATCAACCCAGAACCATCACTAAAAAGTCACTCTTTCCATTACACTGTCCCTATTATCATAAATCAGATAATTCTCTGTGTGTGTGTGTATGTCCTTCCAAATTCTCAATTCTGTTTCCTTGCTTGGGTTTTCTCTCCATGGATCAATTTCCTACTGTGTTAATTACTTTATAATAAACATTCTCCGTAGATGATGATGTAAATTCTCCGGGTTTGTTCTTGCTTGGACATGCTAACCCCTTTGACTTGCCATATGATTTCCACAACAGCTTCTACTGGGATTAAAAAAATATATATTGGAGCATTCTCCTGGGATTTTAATTAAGAATAAATCGATGGATCAATCTGGGGAGAACTGATAGCTTTATAATATTGAAATTTTTAATCAAAAAATCTGATATATCCTCTATTCAGGTCTTTAAATGTTTCCCCTTTAATTTTCTTCAATAATATTTTGCAGTTTTCAGTCTAACTTGTACTAGATTTATTCCTAAGTATTTGGTCTTTTATGTATTTTTGGTGAAAGTGAAATTCACTCAGTCGTGTCTGACTCTTTGCAACCCCATGGACTATACAGTCCATAAAATTCTTCAGGCCAGAGTACTGGAGTGGGTAGCCTTTCCCTTCTCCAGGGGATCCTTCCAACCCAGGGATTAAACCCAGGTCTCCTTCATTGCAGGTGGATTTTTTATCAGCTGAGCCACAAGAGAAGCCCAAGAACACTGGAGTGGGTAGCCTATGCCTTCTCCAGTATTTGGTCTTTTATGCATTTTGGAAAATCATATTTAAAATTATTTTGTTTTCAATTTCTTTTTATTTTTGTAAAGGAATGCAATGGATCACTGACCAGTGGATCACTGGGCAGTGATCATCTTAAATTCAAATTTGTTTTAAAAATTGTTTGGATTTTTGACACAATCACATCGTATACAATAAATGATGGTTTTGTATTTCTTACTTTCCAATTCCTATGACTTTCCTCTCTTCTTTGTAGCCTAATTGCACTGGTTCAAGTGTAATGCTTAATAGAAATTACAGTGGTTTTCCCCTCTGATCTTTTATGTGATAAATCGCACTGGTTGCATTCCTAAAAATAAGCCACTCTTACTTGCAGAAAGTGAAGAGGAACTAAAGAGCCTCTTGATGAAAGTGAAAGAGGAGAGTGAAAAAGTTGGCTTAAAACTCAACATTCACAAAACCAATATCATGGCATCTGGTTCCATGACTTGACGGCAAACAGATGGGGAAATAATGGAAATAACAACAGCGACAGACTTTATTTTCTTGGGCTCAAAAATCACTGCAGATGGTGACTGCAGCCATGAAATTAAAAGATGCTTGCTCCTTGGAAGAAAAGCTATGACCAACCTAGTCAGCATATTAAAAAGCAGAGACATTACTTTGCCGATAAAGGCCCATCTAGTCAAAGCCATGGTTTTTCCAGTAGTCATGTATGGATGTGAAATTTGGACCATAAAGAGAGCTGAGCACCGAAGAATTGATGCTTTTGAAGTGTGGTGTTGAGAAGACTCTTGAGAGTCCCTTGGACTGTAAGATGAAACCAGTTAATCCTAAAGGAAATCAGTCCTGAATATTCTTTGGAAGGACTGATGCTGAAGCTGAAGCTCTGATACTTTGGCCACCTGATTCCAAGAGCAGATTCATTGGAAAAGACTCTGATGCTGAGAAAGATTGAAGGCAGAAGGGAAAAAGGCCAAAAGAGGATGAGATGGTTGGATGGCATCACTGACTCAATGGACATGAGTTTGAACAAGCTCTGGGAGATGATGAAGGACAGGGAAGCCTGGCGTGCTGCAGACCATGAGGTTGCAAGCAGTCAGACATGACTGAGTGACTGAACAACAAGGACCTTTGAAGTAGAAGTGCCGGCAAGCACACGTGGTATGGCTGTCATCACAGGAAGTCTCCACAAGGCGACAGCACTTTCACCTGCCCACCTCTGGTTCCTCAGACAACCAGAGCCTTAGGGAAAGTGTCTTCCTGGGATATGAATTGGAGTGGAACATGCCAGAACAAATACCTGCAGGCTCGTGTCTCACTGCTTCTTCCCCCTAAAGCTTCATATACCCGACCCCCAGGCTAATCCCAACAGGAACCACAGCACCCAGCTGAGGGTGCTTAGGTGCTAGGAGGCTGCACTCTCAGGATGGAGGCTTGAGTAGGGAACACCAGCACCAGAAGATGTGCAGGCCAGGTGACTGTTGCCTCCACAACCCTCCAGGCTTTGATCCCACTCAGGAATCTGGTCCCAGTCAAGACAAGCAGACAGTTGTGATTTTAAAAGGGGCTCAGAAATAATAATAATAATAACTAAAGAGGGGCACAATGAAGGGCACCCTGCCAGGTTGTCTGAACCCTACCCCAGTCCAGCCCTGGGACTCAAGCCTACTCAGGCTCCTGGGATGCCACTGAAGCCCAAATGAGGGAGCTTGGAAGGAATAAAGTTGGCATTGATTTCCTCTCCTTTCCTTTGACTTCATCCCGATTGTATGTAGGAGTACAGTCAATCTGCCACCCTGTGCTTGACAGTGTATAGTCATCTGATTCAGATATGGTGTATCCATGGAGCATATTTAGCCTTTTTGGGTTCTTTTGCCATAGGGCTTATTGCAGAAGGTCGAGCAACGTGCTAAGCATCTGGTCCTTGTGGGTTATCTTTCTCAATACAGTGTTCTGTGTATATGAGGAAGGAAGGAAGAAAATAGTCCATGTGGAATATCTCTTAGAGATGCACATTTCTGTGTATAGGTGAGATCAGAGAGATTTTTGTGTGTATGTGGAAGGGAGAAAGGAAGGAAGCTGATAATCCTTGTGGATTATTATTACAGATACAGACAAGCTGGAATCAAGATTGCCGGGAGAATTATCAATAACCTCAGATATGCAGATGACACCACCCTTATGGCAGAAAGTGAAGAGGAACTAAAAAGCCTCTTGATGAAGGTGAAAGAGGAGAGCGAAAAAGTTGTCTTAAAGCTCAACATTCAGAAAACGAAGATCATGGCATCCGGTCCCATCACTTCATCGGAAATAGATGGGGAAACAGTGGGAACAGTGTCAGACTTTATTTTGAGGGGCTCCCAAATCACTGCAGATGGTGACTGCAGCCATGAAATTAAAAGACGCTTACTCCTTGGAAGAAAAGTTATGACCAACCTAGATAGCATATTCAAAAGCAGAGACATTACTTTGCCGACTAAGGTCCGTCTAGTCAAGGCTATGGTTTTTCCAGTGGTCATGTATGGATGTGAGAGTTGGACTGTGAAGAAGGCTGAGTGCCAAAGAATTGATGCTTTTGAACTGTGGTGTTGTGTTGGAGAAGACTCTTGAGAGTCCCTTGGACTGCAAGGAGATCCAACCAGTCCGTTCTGAAGGAGATCAACCCTGGGATTTCTTTGGAAGGAATGATGCTGAAGCTGAAACTCTAGTACTTTGGCCACCTCATGAGAAGAGTTGACTCATTGGAAAAGACTCTGATGCTGGGAGGGATTGGGGGCAGGAGGAGAAAGGGACGACCGAGGATGAGATGGCTGGATGGCATCACTGACTCGATGGACATGAGTCTGAGTGAACTCCGGGAGATGGTGATGAACAGGGAGGCCTGGCGTGCTGTGATTCATGGGGTCCCAAAGAGTCAGACACGACCGAGCGACTGAACTGAACTGAACAGATTAGTCCCAACCTCCTAATTCATCCCAGGCCCTTCATTTTTTTTTTTTTTTAACTCTTGACTTTAATTTGAATTTTCAGAGTTTGTCTTTGGGTTGTAAATTCTTTCTTTTGTCTCACTTTTTTTTTTTTTTTTCAATTTTGCCTAGAAGGGATATCTTGTGTTATTGCCTTCCTTTGTCTGGCTGAGTTCTTTTAGGGTATGGTCCTTCTAGATCTATCCCTGTGGTTGCCAGTGGCATAATTTCCTTACTTCGGTTTTGGTTTTTACGGCTAATAGTCCACTGTATATATGTAGCACGTCTTGTTTAATCCGCTGGTGCAGATTTTGCTGTCTCTCTGTGTCCGCTATTGTGAATAGTGCTGCAGTGCTAGTTTGGGTGCATGTGGCTTTTTGAATGATGGATTTCTCGGGATCTAGGCCCCGACGTGGGAATGTCAGATCCTAGGCTTAGCCTCTCTGGATAGTGTATTTCCAGGCATTCAGAGACTGTCCTTTATACTGCATGTTGTCAGTGTGCCTTCGCACCTATTGTATAGGGCTGTTCCCTTTCCTCAGGCTCTCCTGCCTTTAGTGAGTGTGGCCTCCTCAGGACGCTCTGATGGGCCTGATGGGACCTGATTTCTTGTTTTCACTTTAATTGCCATTCCTGCAGTAATTAGGGATGCTGAGCATCTTGTCCTGTGGTGGAGGTTTGGGTCTTTGTTTTTTTCCATAAGCGGTGTGAGGAAAATTTACCTGTGGCAGTTGGCTTCCTGAAAGCTGGTTGTATTTGGGATTTATTTCTACAATTCCTGCCCCAGGACAGCTGAGGACAGCTGTCATTAACAGATTCCAACGCTGGAGAAATAGAGGTGCCAGTAAGCGCCAGAGATGCAGTTGTAGTTACAGAAAGTGTCCACAAGGTGACAGCACTTCCCCCAGGCCACCTCTGGTTCCTTGGGCAAACAGAGCCTTAGGGCAACTTGGCTTCCTGGACTGTGAATTGGAGTGGAACGTGCCTGAGCAACAACTTAAGGGGTTGTGTCTCACTTCCTCCCCCTAAACCTTCACCCCTCCCCTCCAGACTCATTCCAGCTGGGGCCACAGCACCCTGCTGAGCAGCCTTGGAGGCTGCACTCTCAGGAAGGAAGCTGGAGACTTCCTGGGGACTAGGTGACATTTCCAAGGTCCTGGAAGACAGAGGGTTGGGTCCCCATCCTTTGGGAGCACTAGGAACTCTGGTCTCAGTCAGGGAAACCAGACAAAAGAGGTTCAAGAAGGGTCTCAATTAAGGTCTTGTTACTTGGCTGTCTCGACACCACCCCAATTCAGCGATGGGACTCAAGCCTGCTCAGGCTCCAGGGATGGATGGAGTAGCAGTGCAAGTCAGGAAGGTTGGAGGGAATAAACAAGGCAATGTTTTTATTTTCTTTAATTTCATTCCTATGCTATGTTGAAGTATATTAATTTTGCAGTTTTCTGTTTGTCATCAGTGTATAGCTGCCTGATTCATTTATGACATATACATACAGCATATCTGTTCTATTTGTATTCTTTTGCCATAGAGATTTTTGCAGAAGATCAGCATAGTTCCCTGTGCTAATCATCGGGTCCTTGTGGAGTATCCAGTATATGTATTCTGTGTATGTGTCATTCCCAGTTCAGTTCAGTTCAGTCGCTCAGTCGTGTCCAACTCTTTGCGACCCCATGAACCGCAGCATGCCAGGTCTGCCTGTCCATCACCAACTCCCGCAGTTCACTCAAACCCATGTCCATTGAGTCGGTGATGCCATCCAACCGTCTCATCCTCTGTCATCCCCTTCTCCTCCTGCCCTCAATCTTTCCCAGCATCAGGGTCAGTTCTTTGCATCAGGGGGCAAAAGTATTGGAGTTTCAGCTTTAGCATCAGTCCTTCCAATGATCACCCAGGACTGATCTCCTTTAGGATGGACTGGTTGGATCTCCCTGCAGGCCAAGCGACCCTCAAGAGTCTTTTCCAACACCACAGTTCAAAAGCATCAATTCTTCGGCACTCAGCTTTCTTCACAGTCCAATTCTCACATCTATACATGACCACTGGAAAAACCATAGTCTTGACTAGACGGACCTTTGTTGACAAAGTAATGTCTCAGCTTTTTAATATGCTATCTAGGTTGGTCATAACTTTTCTTCCAAGGAATAAGTATCTTAATTTCATGGCTGCAGTCACCATCTGCAGTGATTTTGGAGTCCCCCAAAATCAAGTCAGCCACTGTTTCCACCGTTTCCCCATCTATCTGCCATGAAGTGATGGGACCAGATGCCATGATCTTCGTTTTCTGAATGTTGAGCTTTAAGACAACTTTTTCACTCTCCTCTTTCACTTTCTTCAAGAGGCTTTTTAGTTCCTCTTCACTTTCTGCCGTAACGGTAGTGTCATCTGCATATCTGAGGTTATTGAGATTTCTCCCGGCAATCTTGATTCCAGCTTGTGCTTCCTCCAGCCCAGCATTTCTCATGATGTACTGTGCATATAAGTTAAATAAGCAGGGTGACAATATACAGCCTTGACGTACTCCTTTTCCTCAACCTCCTAATTAATTCCTTGGCCTTTGCTTTTTTATTTTTTTAAAATTCTTGAGTTCTAATTTTGTAATCAATTTTGTGTTGTAATTTAGTTCCTTTGTATCTCTCTTTAAATTTTGCCTAGAAGGCACATCGTATCCTCTTGTCTTCCCCTGTCCAGCTGATTTCACTTAGTATGTGATCCTCCAGCGTCCATTTCTATGGCTACAAGTGGAATAATTTCATAATTTCAGGGCCATTTTTCATTGCTGAAGACTAAGTACCAGGTCTTTTTAAAGCTTTAATCTATCAGTGGACATTTTCTGGGTCTGTGTCTTAACTCTTATAAGTAGTGCTCAAGTGAATGTTGGGGTGCATGTGACTTTTTGAATAATGGTTTTCTCAGGATATAGGCCCAGGTGTGGAAATGTCAGATCCTACGGTTAGCTCTCCTGAGATTTTTTTTTTCTGTCGTGCAGAAGCTGTCAGTTCTAGTGGCTGTTGCCAGTGTTCCTTGTGCCAACCATGTGGGGGGTTTCCCATTCCTTTCTGCTCTCTCTCATATATGTGGTTTTAGACTTGTGAGAATGGCCATTCTGACTGGTGGGATTTGATTTCTTGTTGTCGTTTTGATTAGCATTCCTCCTGCAATAATTTGGGATGCTGAGGATCTTGTTTTGTGGTGGTTAGGGTTTTCTTTTTCTTTCATTTATTTTATTTTTTATTTTAGGAATGTGTGGAAAGTTTACGTTTTGATTGGAATCTTGCAAGTTGGGTGTGTTTGCAATTTATTTCTCTAATATTTACCCCAGGACCTTGCTGGAGGCACCCCTGCCCCCTTGTGAATTGGAGGTGCTGGTAAACCTTTGGTCAAACTGTAGTTACAGAAAACGTCCACAAGTTGGCAGCACTTTTTTGATGCTCACTCGGGCAAACAGAGCCTTAGGGAAAGTCGGCTTCCAGGGTTGTGAAACAGAGTGGAATGTGCCTGAACGAAAATTTAAGACCTTCTGTCTCTACTTTTTCACCATACTCCAAACTGATCCCAATGGGAGCCACAGCACCTTGCTGACTGTGCTTCAGTTCCTAGGAGTCTGCACTCTCAGGAAGGAGGCTTGAGCTGGGAGCTCCAGCACCAGCAAACGTGGAGGTTAGGTGACTATTGCCCCAAGGTCTTCAAGGACTTGATCCCACTCGGGTCTCTGGTCCCAACCAGAGCACAGCAGACTCTATAGGCTTAAAAAGGGCTCAGTGAACACCCTGCCAGGCTGTCAATAAAACACAGCAGTCTAGCCTGGAGACCCAAGCCTGCACAGGCTCCAGAATGGATCACAGCCCAAGTCAAGGAGGTCAGAGGGAATAAAGCAGGCATTGTTTTTCTTTCTTTTTCTTTAACATTATGCTGATGCTATGTTGGAGGGTAGTCGATTTGTAGTATTGTGCTTGTCCTCAGTGTATGACCGCTGGATTCAGGTATAAGGTATCCATGGTGTATCTCTATTGTATTTTTGAACTTTTAACCGTAGAAGATCTAAAAGAGTGCCAAGTATCAGGTCCTTGTGAATTATGTATCTCAGATACACTTTTCTGTGTACATAAAGAAGGAAGTTAGGAGATAATTTTTGTGGATTACCTCTTAGAGATACAGATTTCTGTCTTTAGAGATACAGATTGCTGTCTATATATGGAAGGAAAATAGAAAGGATGGAAGGGGATAATCACTGTTCATTACCTATTACAATACAGATTTCTTGTTTACATAGGCACGGACATCCTAATTCATTCCTGGGCCATCACTTATGTTTCTCTGGAACCCTTCATTTGACTTTGAATTCTCAGTCTCTTTTTGGGTTGTAAGCTTGTCGTCTTGTATGTCTACATTTATTTTGCCTGGGAGGTTCCTCATATACCAGGTCTTCCTCTGCCTGACAGACTTCCCTTAGTATGATCCTTCAAGGACCATGTGTGGCTGCTACTGTCATAATTACCTAATCAGTGATGGTTTTTTATGAGTGAGAAATAGTCTACTGTATATGTGTACCACCTTGTTTCAGCTTAATCCCTCATTGGAGATTTTGCTGGTAGTGTGTCTTGGCTATTGGAAGCAGTGCTGAAGCTTTGTTGGGGTGTCTGTGCCTTTTGATCAATGGTTTTCTCAGGATATAGGCCAAGGTGTGGGAATGTCATATCCTAGTTTTAATCTCTCTGAGAGTATATTTTCAGGCATTCAGAAACTGTCCCAGAGACCGTTTAGGGGGATTCTTTTTCCCCCAGGCGCTCTCCTGCATTTATCAGTTGTAGATTGGCAATGATGACCACTGTGACTGATGGGATTTGATTTCCCATTGTCGTTTTGAATGGCACTCCTCCAGCAATTAGGGTTCCTTAGTGTCTTGTCCTGTGTGGAAGTTTGATTTTGTTTGGCTTTTTTTTTTTTCCTAAAAGGTTGTCAAGAGAATTTGCCTTTGACAATTGGGTTACTGAAAGTCGGCTGTGTTTGGAATTTATTTCTCTATTACCTGCCCCAGGACATTTCCTGAGGCAGGTAATGTTGATTTCTGTCGTTAACAGAAATCCAGCCCTCATGATTTGAGTTGCCAGTGAACTCTGGAGAAAATGTTGTAGTTACAGAAAATGTCCACAAGGCGGCAGCATTATTCAGGCCTACCTTTGGTCCCTGGGGTAACCAAAACATTAGGGAAAGTTTGCTTCTTGGGCAGTGAAATAGGGAGGAATGTGCCTGAGCTAACCTGAAAGGGCTTGAGTCTCAGTAACCTTTCTCCCTAAAGCATCACACAAACAGCCTGCCCTGGCTAATCTTTCCAGGACCACAGTACATTGCTGAGGTGCTTAGGTGCTAGTGCTAGGAGGCTGCACTCTCAGGAACGAGGCTTAAGCTGGGATCCCCAGCGCCAGGAGAGGTCTAGGCTAGCCGAACCTTGCCTTCAAATTCCTTGAGGCCTTGATACCACACGGTACTCTGGTTCCAGCCAGAACATAGGAGACAGTAGACCTTTAAAAGGGTCAACCAAGGGCACCCTGCCAGGCTGTGTCAACCACCCCCTGTTCACTAATGGGACAGAAGCCTGTCCAGGCTCCAGGGGACGTGATAGCATCCCAAGTCAGGAAGGTCGGAGATAAGAGAGTAGGCACAGTTTTCCTCCCCTTTTTACCATCTTGTTGATGCTGCCATGCAGTACACTCGATTTGCAATCTCGTGGTTTTTGTCAGCATACCGCCTCCTGACTCAGGCATACGTATTTATGGGGTGGGATATCTCTTTTTCATTTTTTTGCCATATAAAGATGAGAAGAGTCCTGAACATCAGGTCCTTCTGAATTATCTATCTTAGTTATACGTTTCTGTGTATACATAGAAAAAACTTCAGTTCAGTTCAGTTCAGTAGCTCAGTCGTGTCCAACTCTTTGCGACCCCATGAATCGCAGCACGCCAGGCCTCCCTGTCCATCACCAACTCCCGGAGTTCACTCAGACTCACGTCCATCGAGTCAGTGATGCCATCCAGCCATCTCATCCTCTCTCATCCCCTTCTTCTCCTGCCCCCAATCCCTCCCAGCATCAAAGTCTTTTCCAATGAGTCAACTCTTCACATGAGGTGGCCAAAGTACTGGAGTTTCAGCTTCAGCATCATTCCTTCCAAAGAAATCCCAGGGTTGATCTCCTTCAGAATGGACTGGTTGGATCTCCTTGCAGTCCAAGGGACTCTCAAGAGTCTTCTCCAACACCACAGTTCAAACACATCAATTCTTCGGCGCTCAGCCTTCTTCACAGTCCAACTCTCACATCCATACATGACCACAGGAAAAACCATAGCCTTGACTAGACGGACCTTAGTTGGCAAAGTAATGTCTCTGCTTTTGAATATGCTATCTAGGTTGGTCATAACTTTTCTTCCAAGGAGTAAGCGTCTTTTAATTTCATGGCTGCAGTCACCATCTGGAGCCCAAAAAAATAAAGTCTGACACTGTTTCCACTGTTTCTCCATCTATTTCTGATGAAGTGATGGGACCGGATGCCATGATCTTTGTTCTCTGAATGTTGAGCTTTAAGCCAACTTTTTCGCTCTCCTCTTTCACTTTCATCAAGAGGCTTTTTAGTTCCTCTTCACTTTCTGCCATAAGGGAGGTGTCATCTGCATATCTGAGGTTATTGATATTTCCCCTGGCAATCTTGATTCCAGCTTGTGTTTCTTCCAGTCCAGCATTTCTCATGATGTACTCTGCATAGAAGTTAAATAAGCAGCGTGACAATATACAGCCTTGACGTACTCCTTTTCCTATTTGGAACCAGTCTGTTGTTCCATGTCCAGTTCTAACTGTTGCTTCCTGGCCTGCGTACAGGTTTCTCAAGAGGCAGGTCAGGTGGTCCGGTATTCCCATCTTTTTTAGAATAGGAGATAGTTATTGTGGATTATCTCTTAGAGTTACAGATTTCTGCGTATCTGGGCAAGGAAGGTAGGATGGAAGGAGAGAAAAGAATATTCCTTGTGGATATATTCTGCAATAGATATATTACAGATTCACATTTCTTGTCTATGAGGATAAGGACTTCCTAATTCATTCAAGACCCTTCACATATTCTTTTTTTCCTGGAACCCTTTGTTTGTCTTTGAATTCTCTGAGTCTCTTTTTGGATTGTAAATTTTTTGCCGTGTATGCCTATTTTTCTTCTTCTGGGAAGGTATATCCTATACCATAGACTTCCTCTGCCTGCCTGACTTCCCTGTGCCTATGATCCTTCAGGGTCCATCTGTGGCTAACAGTGTCCTTATTCCTTAATTTCAGTAACTGTTTTTAATGAATGAGAAATAGTCTACTGTATATATGTACCACATCTTGTTCCAGCTTTAACCCCTTGTTGGAGATTTTTCTGGTTGTGTGTCTTTGCTGTTGGAAGTATAACCTGGAAGGGTTAATTTTAAATTTACACTGGATCTGCTTGTGTGACTTTAGCCCTTTTTGTGACAGTAAGCAAACAAAATGGCCTGCCACCTGAGCTGCCCACCTGTGAAGGACTGTAGGTGGTGAAACCTACACAGTCCCTTGCCTGAGGCTTGCCATTCTAGGGGACATTTGCAAGGACTGAATAGTCTTTTTTTCTTTATTATCTCACCTTCCTCCATAAAAGGACCTGGCAACCAGGCCCTGATGAGATGATTATTTTGGGGTGCTAGCTTGCTTTCTTCTCAGTCAGCTGGCTCCCTGATTAAAGTCTCTTCCTTGCCTCAACACCTCAGCTCTCCATGAATTCATTGGCCTGTTGTGCGGCAATTGGTAAAAATTTGGCTTAGCCTGCCAGAAGCCATGCTACTTGTGGCTAGCTGGCCCTGATCAGGGAATATTGAGGCAAGACCCTAGAAGCTGCTGGGACAATTTGTTGTCCGAGGTTCTTTCCTTCAAGATTCCCTGAAGCAGTGCCAGCTGCCCCCAAGGCTTGGCAGTTGAGACGAGGGACAGCCAAACTTCTAGAGTCAAATTTGATTTGTAAGATAAGTCTATCCAATTCTATAGCTTGTTCAGCCAGTTTGTTTTGTGTGTCCTTCTGTGTTAAGAGCCTATGGGCTTGATTCTGGAGGGTAAGTCACTCAGGTGTGCACACCAGGAACATTTTTTCCCCCTAAATCTGGGCTTTTCCTTTACAGGACAAGCCAATTTGGTTGGGGTACCCATTTGCAGAGGTGGGTTATTGTCGGACTCTATCCTGAAGTGGTTCATTGGGAATGAGTTCTCATGGAGCAAGCCCATCCTCAGTTCAGTGGCTCAGTCATGTCCTACTCTTTGCGACCCCATGGACTGCAGCACACCAGGCTTCCCTGTCCCTCACCAACTCCCAGAGCTTGCTCAAATTCACATCCATCCAGTCAGTGATGACATACAACCATTTCATCCTCTGTTATCCCCTTCTCTTCCTGCCTTCAATCTTTCCCAGGATCAGAGTCTTTTCCAATGAATCCATTCTTCACACCAGGTGGCCAAAGTACTGGAGCTTCAGCTTCAGCTCAGTCCTTCCAATGAATATTCAGGACTGATTTCCTTTAGGATGGACTGGTTGGATCTCCTTGCAGTCCAAGGGACTCTCAAGAGTCTTCTCCAACATCACAGTTCAAAAGCATCAATTCTTCGGCACTCAGCTCTCTTTATGGTCCAACTCTCACATCCATACATGACCACTGGAAAAACCATAGCTTTGACTAGACGGACCTTTGTTGGCAAAGTAATGTCTCTGCTTTTGAATATACTATCTAGGTTGGTCATAACTTTTCTTCCAAGGAGCAAGCATCTTTTAATTTTATGGTTGCTGTCATCATCTGCAGTGATTTCAGAGCCTAAGAAAATAAAGTCTCTCACTATTTCTATTATTTCCCCATCTATTTGCAGTGAATTAATGGGACCAGATGCCATGATCTTAGTTTTTTTAATGTTGAGTTTTAAGCCAGCTTTTTCACTCCTCTGTTTCACCCTTATGAAGAGGCTCTTTAGTTCCTCTTCACTTTCTGCCTCAAGGGTGGTGTCATCTGCATATCTGAGGTTATTGATATTTCTCCCAGCAATCTTGATTCCAGCTTGTGCTTCATCCAGCCCGGCATTTTGCATGATGTACTCTGTATAGAAGTTAAATAATCAGGGTGACAATATACAGCCTTGATGTACTCCTTCCCCAATTTGGAACCAGTCTGTTGTTCCATGTCCAGTTATAACTGTTGCTTCTTGACCTGCATACAGGTTTCTCAGGAGGCAGGTAATGTGGCATTCCAGACTCTTTTGTTAACTATGAGGCATACTCCATTTCTTCTAAGGATTCTTGCCCGTAGTAGTAGATTTAATCATCTTCTGAATTAAATTCACCCATTCTTGCCCATTTTAGTTCACCGATTCCTAAAATGTCAGTGTTCACTCTTGCCATCTCCTGTTTGACCACTTCCAGTTGTCGACTAAAAAAGATGTACAACTTGAGAGTTGTGAGCTAAGTTTTATTTGGGGGCAAAATGAAGACTGCAGTGCAGGAGGCAGCACCTCAGAGAGCTCTGAGACACTGCTCCAAAGTGGCAGTGGGGGAAGGTCAGCACAGAGCTCTGAGACACTGCTCCAACGTGGCAGTGGGGGAAGGTCAGCACACAAGGCTTTGGTGAAGGGGGCGTTCGACACCATGAAGTATTCATTTTCCAAAAGATTTTTGTTAGTTATGAGGATCTGATGTCACCATGAAAGGATTTAGTGGTTCTCCAGATATGAGGAAATGCAAGGATGGAAATCATAAAATCTGTTCCTAAAAACATCCAACTATCTAAAGACCTGTCCCACCAGATTTCCTGGAGCACAGAGTGCCTCACTCCACCCTGAACTCCGGGGTTGTTGAAGGTCAATAGCTATAGTAGCACGGTGTTTAATCTCCTTAGAGGCAGATGGCAAATGCCTTTGTTGTTCACTGGTTGGCAATGCTCTTGGTAAGTGCCAATTTGCAGTTGACACAGTTTACCTTGATTCATGGAACTGACATTCCAGGTTCCTATGCAATATTGTTCTTTACAGAATCATACTTTACTTCTACTGCCAGACACATGGAACATCACCAAATGGCCAATACCAAAATCAAGTTGATTACATTCTTTGTAGCCGAAGATGGAGAAGCTGTGCACAGTGGGGAAAAACAAGACCTGGAGCTGACTGTGACTCAGATCATCAGCTTCTCATAGCAAAATTCGGGCTTAAACTAAAGAGAGTGGGGAAAACCACTAGACCAGCCAGGTATGACTTAAATCAAATCCCCTAGGACTAGGACTATGCAGTAGAGGTTCGAAGGATTAGATCTAATTAACAGTGAGCCTGAAGAACTATGAATGGAGGTCCATAATATTGTACCCCCAATATTATGGAGGCAGCAAACAAAACCATCCCAAAGAAAAAGAAAAGCAAGAAGGCAAAGTAGTTATCTGAGGAGGACTTACAAGTAGTTAAAGATGGAAGAGAAGTGAAAAGCAAGGGAGAAAGGGAAAGGTGTATCCAACTAAACGCAGATTTCCAAAGATCAGCATGGAGAGACAAGAAGGCCTTCTTCAATGAACAGTATATAAAACTAGAAGAATACAGAAGTGGAAATACCAGAGATCTCTTCAGGAAAGTTGGAGATATCAAGGGAACATTTTGCCCAAAGATGGGCACAATAAAGGACATAAATGGCGGAGACCTAGTAGACACAGATCCAGAATAAATGGAAGGAATACACAGATGAACTGTATAAAAAAGATCCAAATGAACCACATGGTGCGGTAAGCCACACAGAGCCAGATATTCTGGAAAGTGAAGTCGTGTGGGCCTTAGGAAGCATTGCTGCTAATAAAGCTAGTGGATTGATGAAATTCCAGTAGAACTGTTGAAAACCCTAAAGAATGATGCTATCACGGTATTGCATTCAATATGTCAGCAAATCTGGAAGAGCCAGCAATGGCCACAGAACTAGAAAAGGTCAATCCTCAGCCCAGTTGCTAAGAAGGGTCGTACTAAAGAATGTGTTAACCATCTGAGAGTTGCACTCATCTCCCGTGCTAGTAGGGTCATGCTTAAAATCTTGCATGCTAGGCTTCAGCATTATGCAAACCAAGAACTTCCAGATGTCCAAGCTGGATTTAGAAAAGGGAGGGGGGCCAGAGATCAAATTGCCAACATTCACTGCATTGTAGAGAAAGCTAGGGATTTCCAGAAAAACATTTACCTCTGTTTCATCAACTATACCAAAGCTTTTGACTATGTGGACCATAATAAACCATGGAAAGCTCTTAAAGAGATGGGAATACCAGACCATCTTACACGTCTCTTGAGAAACCTCTATGCGGGTCAAGAAGCAACAGTTAGAGAACCCTGTATGGAACAACTGATTGGTTCAAAATTGAGAAAGGAGTACAACAAGTCTGTCTGCTGTCACCCTGTTAGTTCACTCTATATGCTGAGCACATCATGAGAAATGCTGGGCTGGATGAGTTACAAGGTGGAATCAAGATAGGTGGGAGAAACATCAACAACCTCAGATATGTGGATGACACCACCCTAATGGCAGAAACTGAAGAGGAACTAAAGAGCCTCTTGATGAGGGTTAAGGAGGAGAGTGAAAGAGCCAGCCTAAAATTAATTATTAAAAAAAACTAAGATCATGATGAAAACAAGGCCCAGTTGTGAATGTGCCTGGTGGTGGAAGTAAAGTCCTATGCTGTAAAGAACAATATTACAAAGGAACCTGGAATGTTAAGTCCCTGAATCAAGGTAAATTGGAAGCAGTAAATAGGAGATGGCAAGAGTGGACATTGACATTTTAGGAATCAGTGAACTAAAATGAACTGGAATGGTTGAAATTAATTCAGAAGACCATTATATCTACTACTGTGGGCAAGATTCCCTTAGAAGAAATGGAGTAGCCCTCATAGTCAACAAAAGAGTTAAAATGCGGTACTTAGTACAATCTCAAAAATGACAGAATGATCTCTGTTTGTTTCCAAGGCAAACCATTCAATATCACAGTAATCCAAGTCTATGCCCCAACCACTAATGCCAAAGAAGCTGAAGTTGAACAGTTCTATGATGACCTATAAGACCTTCTAGAACTAATACCAAAAAATGATGCTCTTTTCATCATAGGGGACTAGAATGCAAAAGAAGGAAGTCAAGATACCTGGAGTAACAGGCAAATTTGGCCCTGGAGTACAAAATGATGCAGGGTTAAGGCTAACAGAGTTTTGCCAAGAGAACGCACTGGTTATAGCAAATCCTGCTTCCAACAACACAAGAGATGACTCTACATGTGGACATCACCAAATGGTCAATACCGAAATCAGATTGATTATATTCTTTGCAGCTGAAGATGGAGAAGCTCCATACAGTCAGCAAAAACAAGACCAGGAGTGGACTGTGGCTCAGATTATGAATTCCTTATTGCAAAATCCAGGTTGAAGAAAGTAGGGAAAACCACTAGACCGTTCAGGTATGATCAAAATCAAATCCGTTATTATTATACAGTGGAAGTGAGAAATAGATTCAAGGGATTAGATTTTATAGACAGAGTACCTGAAGAACTATGGACGGAGGTTTGTGACATTGTACAGGAGGCAGGGATCAAGCCCATTCCCAAGAAAAAGAAATGCAAAAAGGCAAAATGGTTGTCTGAGGAGGCCTTACAAATACTCGAGGAAAAAAGAGAAGCTAAAGGCAAAGGATAAAAAGAAAGATATACCCATCTGAATGCAGAGTTCCAAAGAATAGCAAAGAGAGATGAGAAAGCCTTCCTCAGTGATCAATGCAAAGAAATAGAGGAAAACAATAGAATGGGAAAGATGAGATATTTCTTAAAGAAAATTAGAGATAGTAAGGGAACATTTCATGCAAAGATGGGCTCAATAAAGGACAGAAATTGTATGGACCTAACAGAAGCAGAAGATATTAAGAGGTGGCAAGAATACACAGAATAACAAAAGAACAAAAAGATCCTAATGACCCAAATAACCATGATGGTGTGATCACTCACCTAGAGACAGACATCCTGGAGTCTGAAGTCAAGTGGGCCTTAGGAAGCATCACTACGAACAAAGCTAGTGGAGATAATGGAATTCCAGCTGAGCTATTTCAAGTTCTAAATATGATGCTATTAGAATACTGTACGCAATATGCCAGCAAATTTGGAAAACTCAGCAGTGGTCACAGGACTGGAAAAGGTCAGTTTTCATTCCAATCTCAAAGAAGGGCAATGCCAAAGAATATTCAAACTATCACACAATTGCACCCTGTTTATTTAACTTCTATGCAGAGTACATCATGCAAAATGTGGGCTGGATGAAGCACAAACTGGAATCAAGATTGCTGGGAGAGTTATTAATAACCTCAGATATGCAAATGAAACCACTCTTATGGCAGAAAGCAAAGAGAAACTACAGAGCCTCTTAATGAAAGTGAAAGAAGAGAGTGAAAAATCTGGCTTAAAACTCAGCATTCAAAAAACTAGATCATGGCATCTGGTCCCATCACTTCATGGCAAATAGATGGAGAAACAATGGATATATATATATATATATATAACTGATATATGAGTACTGCTACTCCCACTTTCTTTTGATTTACTTTTGCATGGAAATACTTTATCCAGCTCCTCACGTTTAGTCTGTTTGCATCTCTAGGTCAGAGATGGGTTTCTTACAGACAGTGTATATAGGGATCTTTTTTTTTTTGGATCCATTCAGTCAATCTGTGTCATTTGGTTTGAATATTTAGGCCATTTACACATAAGGTAATTACTGATATACGATCCTCTAACCATTTACTTTATTGTTTTGGGTTTGTTTTTTGGATTTCCTGTCTAGAGAAGTTCCTTTAGCATCTGTTGAAAAGCTGGTTTGCTGGCGCTAAGTTCTCTTAACTTTTGCTTTCTTTAAAGTTTTTGATTTCTCCTTTGACTCTGAATGAGATCCTTGCTAGAGAGCATAATCATGAGCTTAGGTTTTTCACTTTTATCACTTTAAGTGTGTCCTGCCATCCCCTTCTGATCCATAGAGTTTCTGTTGAAAGTTAAGCTGTTAGCCTTAAGAGGATCCCCTTGTAAATTATTTGTTCCTTTTGTGTTTAATGTTTGTTAGTGTGATTAACACATCTTTTTTGTCAGGGAATATTTAACAGGAGGATTCCTACGTGCTGTTTCTCATAAATTCTCTTTTCCTTATCAGTTCCTATTCTGGGAACGAGTAGAGTTGCACGCAGCTCTCAGGACTGAGATCATGAGAAACAGTATCTGCCTGGATTCCTTTAAATAACTCCCTTCAGTGACTCTTTTCAGCGTCAGCGACCTTGTATGTATTAGACTATCCATATTGTGGCTACTGATAAAATTTCATCCTGTGTAATAGCTGAGTAATCATCTTACTAAAGATATATAAGCCTGTATTTCTGCTAATAAAATACCTTTGCTCCATCAGAGCTTGGGTCCCCGTGTCTTTCTTTCTCTCTCTCTCTCCCCCTAGTTCTCTATTTCACTTTCTTATTGTCAACTCCAGACCACCAGGTTCTGGTCCATTAAAGGACCCGAACACTTTTTATGCTTTTCCTTGGGTTAATCCTGCATGGGTTGCTCTGAGCTTCTAGGACTTGGGTGGATATTTCCTTTCTCATTTTAGGAAAGTTTTCAACTATAATCTCCTACAATATTTTCTCATGGTCTTTTCTTTTGTCTTCTTCTGGGACCCCTGTGATTCAAAGGTTGCTATGTTTAATGTTGTCACATAAGTCTCTGAAATTGTTCTCATTACTTTTTATTCTTTTTTCTTTATTGTGTTCTGTTTCAGTTTTTTCTACCATTTATCTTCCAGCTCACTTTATCCATTCTCTTTTGCCTCAGTTACTCTACTTTGGGTTTCCTGAATATTCATTAGAAGTGCTGAAGCTCCAATACTTTGGCCAAGAGCTGACTCATTGGAAAAGACCCTGATGCTGAGAAAGATTGAGTATAGGAAAGGAAGGGGGCAACAGAGGATCAGATGGTTGGATGGCCTTACTGACTCAGTGTACATGAGTTTGAGTAAACTCCAAGAGATAGTGAAAGACAGGAAGGCATGGAATGCTGCTTTTCTGGGGTCGCCAGGTCCAGTACTGTGTTTTAGGGTATCTCTAGGTTCAGTATAGCTTTGTGCAGCTTATCTACTAAGGTGCAGGATTGTGCTTCTGTTTTCCTGAAGGATTGGTATGGGGCATTTGGTGCTGGAGCTTGCTAACTTTTGGGTGGGGCTTGGTCTTAGGGTTGAGATGGAGGCCTTTGGGAGACTTCTCGCCTATTAATGATCTGTGGGATCAGGAGCTCTCTAGTGGTCCAAAGTCCTAGAGTTGAGCCTCCTCCCCCAGGGGTTCAGGCCTGACTTCTTACTGTAGCATCAAGATTTCACAGGCCACACAGCACAGAAGACAAAAATCCCTAGACTAATGGTGAAATCACTCTCAACAGCCAAGATCATCCCAAAAGATTCACACATTTATACAGAGGAGGAAAGAGTGGAAAAGGAGAAAAAGAAAAAAAGAGTCTCAAAAGAGAAGAGAGCAATCAAGCCAATACTCAAACCCCTAAATAATATAGATACTAAAAATTTTTAGTAGATTCTCAAAGACACAAAATCAAAAGGTAAAATAAACAAAAATCAAAAGCACAGAAAAAATTAAACTCTCAAAAATACAAAGTAAAAAATAAAACATCTAGAACAAAAAATAAAAACATGGAATTTACTTAAAAATAAGGTTTTTTAAAAGAGGAAAAATTAGGTTATAAAAAATAAAAATTAAAGAAGTAATAAAGAGCCACATTAGGGCAGTATGAGAAAAAAAAAATATAAAGGGGGGAAGCAGGTAAATCTGTAGAGAGTGGAAGTGAGAAGAATGTCCAAGTAAATTTCTCCATTTTCTGTTCCAGTTGACTTGCCTACTCAGAAAGTCTTCCAATATATCTGAGAAGGTCTCTAGACCTATTGTGGGCAGTGTGGGCTCTGCTCAGACTCAGATCTTGCTCCAGTTTGTATTTGCTCTCAAAATCTACAGTTGTCCCTAACATACAGTCTCAGGCTAAATCCTAGAATTTAAGTCACTGCAGCTGTAACTTCTAGGACAGTTTCCCCATCTTTCCTTTGCTCACACAGCCCCTGGTGTTCTGCTTTGGTTTGGGGCCGCCTTTGCTTTTAAGTCTCCCTCCCAGGTCTGTTCACTGCCCAGACACGAGGCGGTGAAAGCGGCAGTTTATTCAGGTTCACTAGCTCAGCTGTGCTGAGGAAAGAGGTGTGTAGGGAGTGATCACTGCAGCTAGGCTGTGCAGGGGTCGCCCCAGTCTGAAGAAGGTCGTGTGCTTCCCCAGGGGAGTTGGGCCCAGGTTGTGGGACCCTTTGCAGAGCCAAGCCACTAAGGTTCTCAGGAAGATGTGGGTGGTGACACTCAGCTTGGCAGTAGTTGTGATCTCTGGGGCTGAGTTCATAGTGGTCTCCTGCCTTCCACCTCTGGCACCATGCCTAGCTCTTTGTCTCTGGGGCTGCAGACCACAAGCAGCTCACCCCCTTTCAGCATCTGCTTGGGAGGAGTCCCATGTTCTGCGAGTGTGTGGAATCAAAGTGTAGCATTAGGGCCTTCTTGCAGGAATGATCCTTTGTTTCTCTGGCAGATTGAGAGTTTTCCTGGTTTGCCTCTGCTGTGCTGTGCCAGGCCCCTTAGAGTATCTTTGTGGCAGTCGGCACTGGCCCCCTCTCTGAGGTCTGATTCCTGAAGCCTGGGTTTTGGCAGCTAGCTCCCGCTCACTGTGGGCTGATAAGAGCACTTGAGCCACTCCTCAATTGGGAAGTGCTGTTTGGCTAAATCTCTGTGGTGAATTTTCTCCATTTTGCCTTTGGAGCACCTGTCTTGCTGCACTGCACTCGCCTCTGAGGTTCCAAAGCTCCCCCTTATCCCGCCTGTGAGGGGTTTCCCAGTGTGCAGAAACCTCCTCTCCTTCAGGACTCCCTTTCCCAGGGCACAGGTCCCCATTCTGAAATCCTTTGTATCCCGTTTAGTCTCTATCTTTTGCCCTGCTTCATTACAGTGAGACTGGTTTGGCTTTCTGGAAGTCTGGGGTCCTCTGTCAGCGTTCAGAAGATGTTCTGTGGGAGTTGCTCTGCATGCAGGTTATCTTTCAATATATTTGTGAGGGAGAAGATATTCTCCCTGTCCTATTGTTCTGCAATCTTGAAGGTCCTCTTGATCATATGGTTTTTATCTTTCAATTTTAAAAAAATTTAAAAAAATTATTTTTATTGAAGGATAATTGCTTTACAGAGTTTTGTTTTGTTTCTGTAAAACCTCAACATGAATCAGCCATAGATATACATACACCCCCTCCCTTTTGAAACTCCCTCCCATCTCCCTCCCCATCCCACTCCTCTAGGTTGATACAGAGCCCCTGTTTGAGTTTCCTGAGCCATACAGCAAATTCCCATTGGCTATCTATTTTACATATGGTAATGTAAGTTTCCATGTTACTCTTTCCATACATCTCATCCTCTCCTCCCTTCTCCCCATGTCCATAAGTCCATTCTCTATGTCTGTTTCTCTAATGCTGCCCTGTAAATAAATTCTTCAGTACCATTTTTCTAGATTCTGTATATATATATATGTTAGAATATGATATTTATCTTTCGCTTTCTGACTTACTTCACTCTGTATAATAGGTTCTAGGTTCATCCACCTCGTTAGAATTGACTCAAATGTGTTCCTTTTTATGACTGGTAATATTCCATTGTGTTATCTTTCAATTTTTTAATGTGGTCTATCACGTTGATTGATTTGCTTATATTGAAGAATCTTTGGATCCCTGGGCTGAACCCTGCTTGACCATGGTATATGATTCTTTTAATGTATTGGTGGATTCTGTTCACTAGAATTTTGTTGAGGATTTTTGCACCCATGTTCATCAGTGATATGGCCTATAATTTTCTTTTTTTGGTGATATCTTTTTCTGGTTTTGGTATCAGGGTGATGGTGGCCTTGTAGAATAGGTTTGGGAGTTTTCCTTCCTCTGCAAATTTTTGAAACAATTTGAGCAGGATAGGCATTAGCTCTTCTCTGGGTTTTGATAAAATTAGACTGTGAAGCCATCTGGCCCTGGGCTTTTCTTTGTTGGGAGATTTTGATCAGCTTCAATTCCAGTGCTTGTGACTGGTCTGTTCATATTTTCTATTTCTTCCTGGTTCATTTTTGGAAGGTTGTGCTTTTCTAAGAATTTGTCTATTTCTTCAAGGTTGTCCATTTTACTGGCATATAACTCATAGTACTCTCTTGTGATCATTTGTATTTCTGCATTGTCTATTGTAATTTCTTTTTCATTTCTAATTTTATTGCTTTCAGTTTTCTCCCTTTTTCTTATAATGAGTCTGGCTAATGGTTTGTCTATTTTATCTCCTAAGAACAAGCTTTTAGTTTCATTGATCTTTGCTATTTTTTCCTTCATCTCTTTTATATTTATTTCTGCTCTGATTTTTATGATTTCTTTCCTTCTAGTAAATTCGGGTTTTTTATTCTTCTTTTTCTAGTTGCTTTCAGTGTCTGGTGAATTTTTGCCATGCTTCTTTATGTGCTGCATGTTTCTTTGTCTCTTCATTTCGTTTAATTACTATGTTTGGAGTCTCCTTTCTGCAGACTGCAAGGTCCCAGTTCATCTTTCGTGTGGAGTCTCCCCCCAGTGTGTGCAGTTGGACCAATGCTTTGTGAAAGTTTCTTCGTGAGGGGACTGGTTCCGGTCTTCTGGTGAATGGAACTGGATCTTGTCTCTCTAAGGGGCAGTGTCATGCCCAGTGGTGTGTTATGGATGTCTGTGAGCGTGGTATGACTTTGGGCAGACTGACTGTTAATGGGTAGGATTGTGTTCCTGTTTTTGCTAGTTGTTTGTTGTGTGATGTTCAGCATTGACGCTTGCTAGCCTTTATATGCTGCCAGGTCTTAGTGTTAAGATGGAGGCCTTTGGGAGAGCTTTCACTGATTAATATCCCTTTGGTTTAGGGGTTCACTGATGATCCAACATATTGGATTCAGGTCTCTCACCTTGGAGGTTCAGGCCCAACCCCTTGCTGAGCACCAAACCTCCACATGGTACAGAATTGTAAAAGAAAAAGAGAGAGAAAAAATGAAACCAACCTAGAAAAAAAATTAACAGGCAGACAAACCCCCAAGATAAACAGTAAAACAATATTAATTAGATAGGAACACACAAAGAAACTCAAACTCCCACTCAGAAAAGGAAGAAAGAAAGAAAGAATAAAGAGAAGAACCAAAAAAAGAAGAGAGCAATCAAATCAATAAACAAATTCATAAATGAAAACAGGCACTAAAAACTCGAGTAGCAAAAATACAAAACCAAAACATGGGAAAATACATTATAATGAAAATGTATTGTAGAAATAGGAAGGAAATAAATTTATTTTAAAATAAAACATAAAAAGAAGAAAAGGCAAGCAAAAAATAAAAATTAAATGATTACTAAAAAGGAATAAAAATAGAACAAAACAAAAACAGAAAAAAACTATATATAGATATATAGACAGAGAGTTACTAAGAAGAATATTGTCCTGTGACATTAGTTGTCCTTGCCACACATTTTGCCCCAGTCAAAGCGCCTACTCAGAAAGTCCTCCAATATTTCTTAGAAGGTCTCTGGGCCTGCTCTGGGCACTGTGGAGTCATCTCCTACTCAGATATGCCCTAACTGAAGCTTGTTCTGGTTTCCAAAGTCCACAACTGCCCCCAGGGTCCACAATCTCAAGCTAATTGTAGGGTTTAAATCCAAAGCACCTGCTTCTGCAGGAGTGAATTCTTTCCTTTTTTTATTCACACAGCTCCTGTGTTCCGCTTTGGTACTGGTCCTGCCTCTGCCTGCAGGGTGCTCTCCAGCATCTGTTCTCTGCCCAGAAAAGAGGGAGTGAAGGTCCAGGCTTATTAAGGCTTATCTGTTCAGTCAGACTGGGGAGAGGGAGGGGTATGGCAGCCACAATTGGAATGTGCAACGAGGGCCTGGAAGAGTAGAGACCTGCCATATGTTGCTATAGTCTGAGGCAGGTCCTGAGCTCTGTCAGAGGAATTAGCCCTAGGTCATGGATCCCTAGAAAGAGGCAAGCTGCATAGGCTCACAGGAAGTTGTGGTTAGTGATATGCATCTGCTCACAGGTTGGAGTCACTGAAGCCACCATCACACCCACCTCTGGGATCACAGACCCCAGCCTTGTCTCATCCACACTTCTGGCACTCACGACAGCCTTGGCAATAGCAGGTCGACAGGTGTGTCAGTCTCTGGGTTTGGAGACCACAGCCAGCTCATCCCACCTATGGCACTTGTGAAAGCAGGATCCTGCAATCTGGGAACACTTAGAGTTACAGGATGCAAGGAGTTAGTCCCCATAACAATGATCTCTTGCCTCTCTGCAGGCCCAGAATTTTCCCTGGAACCCCTCAGCTTTGTCATAGTAGACCCTCAGAGTTTCTTCACAGCAGTCAACCTCAGCCTTCTCCCTGGGGTCCAACCCCCAAAGCCTGAGCCTCAGCACCCAGCACCAGTTTTGCAGCAATGGACTTACAATGCAGCTTCTTGGTTGTGAGTTGCTAGTCAGCACTGATCTCTCTGCCAAATTTTCTCCTCTTTGTCTTCCACACACTTGTAGATGCACTTCCCCCTCTGAAGTTCTGAAATTTCCCCTGGTCCTTGCCTGTGAGAAGGTTTCTGAGTGTGCAGAAACTTTTCCTCCTTCGGAACTCCCTCCGCAAGGTGAAGGATCCAAAGGACACAACTTCAGCAAAGGGAATAAATTATTATAAGAGGCCTTTTCTGTTGCCTCTTATTTACATTGTCTTGTACAAAAGCTCTATCAGCTGTGTAGAAAAATTTGACAGAAGCAGGTAAGAGAGAAGTTAAAGGGTAAATAAGAGCATTTAAAATTTTTATTTATTTTTAATTGAAGGATAATTGTCCTACAATATTGTGTTGATTTCTGCCATTCATCAACATTAATTAGCCATATGTATATATATGTCCCCTCCCTCTTGAAACTCCCTCCCACCTCCCACCCCATCCCAACTCTCTAGTTTGTCACAAAGTTTCCTGCATCATACAGCAAATTCCCACTATCTATTTTACATATGGTGATGTGTATGTTTCCACGTTACTCTCTCAAGTCATCCCACCCTCTCCTTCCCCCATCGTGTCCACAAGTCTGTTCTCTGTGCCTGCATCTCCACTGCTGCCCTTCAAATACGTTCATCAGTACCATCTTTCCAGATTCCATACATGTGCATTAATATATGATATTTGCTTTTCTTTTTCTGGTTTACTTCATTCTGTATAATAGGCTCTAGGTTGATCCACCTCATTAGAATTGACTCAAGTGCATTCGTTTTCATGGCTGAGAAATATTCCATTGTATATATATATACCACAGCTTGGTTATGCATTCATCTGTCAAAGGACATCTAGGTTGCTTCTATTGTCCTAGCTTTTGTTAACAGTGCTGCAATGAACATTGGAGTACATGTGTTTTTTTTCAATCATGGTTTTCTCAGGGAATATGCCCACTAGTAGGACTGTTGGGTCATTTGGTCATTTTATTCCTAGGTTTTTAAAAAAAATCTTCATACTGTCCTCCAATACTTTGACCACTTGATATAAAGAGCTGACTCACTGGAAAAGACCCTGATGCTGGGAAAGATTGAAGGCAGGAGGAGAAGGGGACATCAGAGAATGGGATGGTTGGATGGTATCACTGACTCAATGGATATGAGTTTGAGCACACTCTGGGAAATAGTGAAGGACAGGGAAGCCTGGCATGCTGCGGTCCTTGGGTTTGCAAAGAGTCAGACACAATTTAGTGACTGAACAACCAACAGTACTGTTCTCCATAGTGGCTGTATCTATTTACATTCCCACCAGCAGTACAAGAGGGTTCCCTTTTCTCCCCACTATCTCCAGCATTTATAGCTTTTAGATTTTTTGAGGATGGCCTTTCTGACCGGTGTGATGTGATACATCATTGTAGTTTTGATTTGCATTTCTCTAATAATGAGCAATGTTGAGCATCTTTTCATGTATTTATTAATCATCTGTATGTCTTTGGAGAAACATCTGTTTAGGTCTTATGCCCACTTTTTGATTGGATTGTTTATTTTTCTGGTGTTGAACTGCTTATATATTTTGGAGATAAAGCCTTTGTCAGTTGTTTTAGTTGCTATTATTTTCTCCCATTCTGATCTTGTCTTTTTACCTTGTTTATATTTTCCTTTGCTGTACAAAAGCTTTAAGTTTTATTAGAACCCATGTATTTATTTTTGTTTTTATTGACACTACTCTAAAAGATGGATCATTGTGTATCTTGTTGTGATTTATGTCAAAGAGTGTTCTGCCTATGTTTTCCTCTAAGAGCTTCATAGTTTCTGTTCTAACATTAGGTCTTTAATCCATTTTGAGTTTATTTTCATGTATGGTGGTTTCATGTTTGGTTTTCATGTTTGTTTTCATGTATGGTATTCTAATTTCATCCTTTTACACATAGCTGTCCAGTTTTCCCAGAACCATGTACTGAAGAGGTTGTCTTTTCCCTATGGTATATTCATGCCTTCTTTGTTGAAAATAAGGTGTCAGGATATAGCGCATGGGTTTATCTCTGGCATCTCTCTCTTGTTCCATTGATCTATATTTCTTTTTTGTGCCAGTACCATACTGTTTTGATGACTATAACTTTGTAATATAGTCTGGAGTCAAGAAGCTTGATTCCTCCTGCTCCATTCTTCTTTCTCATGATTGCTTTGGCTATTTGGGATCTTTTGTGTTTCCATACAAATTGTGAAAGTTTTTGTTCTAGTTGTGAAAAATGCAGTTGGTAATTTGATAGGGATTGCATTTAATCAGGAGAAGGCAATGGCAACCCACCCCAGTACTCTTGCTTGGAAAATCCCATGGACGGAGGAGCCTGGTAGGCTGCAGTCCATGGGGTTGTTAGGAGTCAGGCACGACTGAGCAACTTCACTTTCCCTTTTCACTTTCATGCATTAGAGAAGGAAATGCCAACCCACTTCAGTGTTCTTGCCTGGAGAATCCCAGGGATGGGGGAGCCTGGTGGGCTGCCGTCTATGGGGTCACACAGAGTCAGACATGACTGAAGTGACTTAGCAGCAGCAGCAGCAGCAGCATTTAATCTATAGATTGCTTTGTGTGGTATAGTCATTTTCACAATATTCATTCTTCCAGCCCTGAAACGTGGTATACTCTCCATCTTTTAATGTCATCTTTGATTTCTTAGACAAGAATATTTTGAAAACTTATACCAGAATATCCTCATGTGTCTCCTTGATTGATAGTTGCTTCAGTTTTCTAAAGAGCTTGCTAGGATTGCCTTAGGCAAATATAGTTCATAAACTTAAAAACATTCTTAGGAGGAAGAATCTTCACTAGTTAAGTTGCCAATGTAATATATTAGTTTGTTAACATCCCTTATTAAACAATGATAAATACATATCAATCTGCTTACATGTGTCATTTTTAAAATATTTTCTTAAAATTTTCCTGTAAGTCTACAATTCATTTTGCTGTTTTATACATTAACAACTTTAAGCATTAAGCTTAAAGCATTAAATCCTTTGGATTAAATTTTTAAAAATTAATCATAAATATTTATTGAATCATTAAATGACAATCTCTAATGGCAAGTCTAATACTACTGTAATTTTTGAAGTTAAAACATTTTTATTTTTAGAAACATTTTGGGTTTACAAAAACTGAGCAGAAAGTACAGAATAGATTTATTTTAAATTGGTGCCAGAATTTTTTTACCTTCTAAATTCTACTTATGATCAGCTTCATTGTCATTATCATCATTCTAATCATCAGATTGTCTTCATTCTTTTTTTTTTTTTTCCTTAAAACCTTTACATTTGAGACAGAAGTGTTACAGGTACACATGGGAAAGCAATACATGATCACAGTTGAAAGTGAAGACGATCTAGTCAGAAAGTTTTTACACCTGTCAGCTAATGCTGAAGCTCTGATTACGATATGCCACAGGGCTCAAAGAAATGGTAATTAGTATTCCTCTCCTTCCTCTCCCTTTCCTTCAACAGAATCCACACCAACCTCCTCATAATCCTTCTCAAGGGCAACCATGTCCTCACAGGCCTCAGACAACTCTCCTTCCTCCATGCCCTCACCCACTTACCACTGAACAAAGGCATGCTTGGCACACATCGGGTCAACCTGTGGTCCAGGTGAGCCCAGATCTCAGTGACGGCTGTGGTGTTGCTCAACATGCACATAGTTCACTGGACTGGTCAGGTCTCCACCAGGTACCACAGTGGGGACCTAGTAATCAATGCCAACCTTGAAGTCAGTGGGGCACCAGTCCACAAACTGAGACGCACTTGGTCTTGATGGTGACAATGGCAGTACAACATCTTTGGGAACCTCATCACCACAGTGCAACAGGCAGCAGGCCATGTATTTACCATCACGAGGGTCACTTTTCACCATCTGGTTGGATGGCTCAAAGCAAGCATTGGTGATCTCTGCTACAGAAAGCTGTTCATGGTGGGCTTTCTCTGCAGAGATGACAGGGGTGTATGTGGCCAGAGGGAAGTGAATGTGGGGATAGGGCACCAGGTTGGTTTGGAATTCTGTCAGATCCACAGTCAGGGCTCCATCAGACCTCAGGGAAGCAGTGATGGGGGACACTATCTGGCTAACAGGCAGTAGGTTGGGTGCTCAATATCAAGGTTTCCACAACAGGTGTCATAGATGGCCTAATTGTCTACCATGAAGGCACAATCAGATGCTCCAGGATGGTGTGGTGGTGAGGATGGTGTTGTAGGGCTAAACTATAGCTGTAGAAACCTGGGGGGCTGGGTAAATAGAGAATTCCAGCTTGAACTTCTTGCTATAATCAACAGAGAGATGTTCCATCAGCAGGGAGGTAAACCTAGAACCAGTTCCCCCACCAAAGCTGTGAACACCAAGAAGCCCTGAAGACCTGTGCACTGGTCAGCCAATTTCCAAATTCGGTCCAAGACAAGGTCAATGATCTCCCTGCCACTGGTATAGTGACCTCAGGCACAATTATTGGCAGCATCTTCTTTATCAGTGATAAGCTGCTCAGGGTGGAGGAGCTGGAAGTAGGTGCCAGTGTGAACCTCATCAATGACTGTGGGTTCCAGGTCTATAGACACTGCCCTGGGCACATGCTTGCCAGCACCTGTCTCACTGAAGAAGGTGTTGAAGGTGTCATCTCCTCCCCCAATAGTCTTATCACTTGGCATCTGGCCATCAGGCTGGATGCTGTGTTCTAGGCAGTAGAGCTCCCAGCAGGCATTGCTGATCTGGACACCAGCCTGGCCAACGTGGAAGGAGATGCTCTCACATATGGTGGCTGTAGGTCAGCAGGCACAGGCAATAGGAGTAGACACCAGATCCTAGTTACCATTCCTGACAATCTAAGAGGCAAGGTAAGTAATGCACTCTGTCTTCACTCTTTAGCTATGTATTCATTATTTAGCTAATTCTCCAAAAGTCTGATGGAAATTCTGAGCTTGATTTTTTCCACCTCTTACTGTATAAAAGAATAGGCTAGTCAGGCACATTATCAGGACAAAATAAGAATCAAGACAATCTCTCTCTTGTGAATGTTAATAAATGTATACAGATTGTCAACTTTTGAAAAAATTCTTTTGTAAGTAGGTAAAACCCAGAGGAGTTGACAGGCTCCCAGATACCGCTCAAGATCCTTGTTGTTGCTTAGTTACAAAGTCATGTCTGATTCTTTTGCAGCCCCATGGACTGCCAAGCTCTTTTGTCCATGGGACTTTCTAGGCCAGAATACTCAAGTGGGTTGCTATTTTCTTCTCCAGAGGATCTTCCCAATCCATGGATAGAACCCATGTCTTCTGCATTGCAGGCAGATTCTTTATCTGTGAGCCATCTGGGAAGGATAAGTTTATTCAAAGATGAATAGGAGTTTGTTTTGTGGAAAATATTAGAGTACATGCTGGAGAGGGTACAAAATAGGAAACGAGAATGAGTAAAATGAAAAAGACCTCAAGAGAAATGACAATTTTTTGATAAAATAATAAAAGGGAAATAAATTCTAATATTACTACTAACTCAAGTATTTTTAAACTTTTAGAAACAAGGGAAGGCTGTTGTTTCTGGAATGGAGATCACTCTGGATTTGACAGACAATCTGAGACTCAGTAGTTCTAACATTAGAATGGTATACCTGTCACTGTGATCCTTCTGTTCTGCACACAAGGAAAGCAGAAATGCTTAAAAAAATACAGAAGCATAACTCTGCTAACAGCATTGACATCTACAGAAAAACAAATCATTTGATGTTACTTTTTCTTTATTAACTTACTCAACTGGCCAGTACTCCATCCCCATATAGGCTCAGACTGGAAGATGATGGGGATTCAGTCCCTGAGAGTTCATCAAGTAACACGTAAACAACAGTCCTTTCTTCTGGTTTCTACCTGTAGAAGATGCCTGGTGGTCCATAAAAATAATAATCAGCTTACGATTAAATGCATTCACATCTTTACATATATCCAAATAGCAATTTTGCCTTTTCATACTGTTCATGGGGTTCTCAAGGCAAGAATACTGAAGTGGTGAAAAGCTGACTTAAAACTCAACATTCAAAAAACTAAGATCATGGCATTCGGTCCCATCACTTCATGGCAAATAGGTGGGGAAACAATGGAAACAGTGACAGACTTTATTTTGGGGGCTCCAAAATCACTGCAGGTGATAACTGCAGCCATGAAATTAAAAGACACTTAGACAGCATATTAAAAAACAGAGACATTACTTGGCCGACAAAGGTCTGTCTATTCAAAGCTATGGTTTTTCAGTAGTCATGTATGAAAGTGAGAATTGGACCATAAAAAAGCTGAGCCCTGAAGAAGTGATGCTTTTGAAGTGTGGTGTTGGAGAAGACTCTTGAGAGTCCCTTGGACTGCAAGGAGATGAAACCAGTCAATCCTAAAGAAAATCAGTCCTGAATATTCACAGGAAGGACTGATACTGAAGCTGAAGCTCCAATACTTTGGCCACCTGATGCAAAGAACTGACTTATTGGAAAAGACCCTGATGCAGGACAAGACTGAAGGCAGGAGGAGAAGGGGATGACAGAGGGTGAGATGGTTGGATGGCATCACTGACTTGATGGACTTGAGTTTGAGCAAGGTCTGGGAGTTGGTGATGGACAGGGAAGCCTGGCATGTTACAATCCATGGGGCTGCAGAGTCGGACACGACTAAGTGACTGAACTGAACTGAAATAGCAATTTTAAATCTGGATAATTTAAAAGATTTTTTCAATTGACAAAGTAATTTCAACTGAAAATCCCATTTGAGAACTGATAATATTAATAAGCCATTGACAACTGATGTTAGTTAAACCCATATTGTTATTTCTTTGAACAAGGATTAAATCAGTAAGAACAAGGATGGAAAACAAGCAAATAAACACAGAGCATGTGTAATTTTGTATTTATGAGTGAGTGATCATTTACAAAAATCCCTGAACTAAGAACATGAATCATAGTCTACCCTAAGCTACCATAGGCCTCTAAGTTCTTACATTGACATTGTCAACCCATAAAACTCAGTTTGTCCAGAAAAGGCTATTAATAGAAGTTCAACAAAAAAGACAAGTGTGCATATGAAAATATTGACTTTTTGAGAGGTCTTCCATAAGTTATCTCAGAGCTAAAGTCAAATTTGAGAGCCCAGCACACAATTCTGTTGTTAAAATGCTTGTAAACCATTGATATACCTGAATTAATGTCTGCTTTCCTCTTCTTTCAATTTCACTTGAGATTTGGTGCTCAGGGCTGGTGCACTGGGATGACCCAGAGGGATGGGATGGGGAGGGAGGTGGGAGGGGGGTTCAGGATGGGGAACACATGTACACCCATGGTGGATTCATGTCAATGTATGGCCAAATCAATACAATGTTGTAAAGTAAAAAAATAAATTCATTAATTAAAAAATAAAAAATAAAAAAATTAATTTTTATTGGAGTATATTGATTACAATGTTTTATTATCTGTTATACAACAGAGTAAATCAGTAATACATGTTGCACTTTTTAAAATTTTCCCATATAAGTTATTACAGAATATTGACTGGAATTACCTGTATTATACAGTAGGTCCAGATTAGTTATGTATTTTATAAATAGTAGTATATATATTTCAATACCAGTCTTCCAATTTATTCCTCCCTCCATTTCCTCTTTGGTAACCATACATTTTTTTCTACACCTGTGACTCTATTTCTGTTTGTAAATAAGCTCAGTTGTGACTTTATTTTTAGATTTCACATATAGGCAATATCATATTTGACTTACTTCACTCAATATGATAATCTCTGGGTCCACCCATATTGCTGCAAATGACATTATCTCATTTTTTATGGCTGAGTAATATTCCATTATATATATATATATATATATATATATATATATATATATATATATATCAGTTCAGTTCAGTCACTCAGTTGTGTCTGACTCTTTGCGACCCCATGAACCACAGCACACCAGGCCTCCCTGTTCATCACCAACTCCCAGAGTTTACCCAAACTCATGTCCATTGAGTTGGTGATGCCATCCAACCATCTCATCCTCTGTCGTCCCCTTCTCCTGCCTCCAATCTTTCCCAGTATCAGGGTCTTTTCAAATGAGTCAACTATTCGCATCAGGTAGCCAAAGTATTGGAGTTTCAGCTTCAACATCAGCCCTTCCAGTGAATACCCAGGACTGATCTCCTTTAAGATGGATTGGTTGGATCTCCTTGCAGTCCGAGGGACTCGCAAGAGTCTTCTCCAACACCACAATTCAAAAGCATCAATTCTTCAGCGTGCAGCTTTCTTCACAGTCCAACTCTCACATCACGACTGATCTCCTTTAGTATATATACCACATCTTTTTTTATTCATCACTCCCTGATGGACATTTAGATTGCTTCCATGTCTGGCTATTGTTCAGTTCAGTTCAGTTCAGTCGCTCAGTCGTGTCCAACTCTTTGCGACCCCATGAATCTCAGCACGCCAGGCCTCCCTGTCCATCACCATCTCCCGGAGTTCGCTCAGACTCACGTCCATCGAGTCAGTGATGCCATCCAGCCATCTCATCCTCTGTCGTCCCCTTCTCCTCCTGCCCCCAATCCCTCCCAGCATCACAGTCTTGTCCAATGAGTCAACTCTTCGCATGAGGTGGCCAAAGTACTGGAGTTTCAGCTTTAGCATCATTCCTTCCAAAGAAATCCCAGGGTTGATCTCCTTCAGAATGGACTGGTTGGATCTCCTTGCAGTCCAAGGGACTCTCAAGAGTCTTCTCCAACACCACAGTTCAAAAGCATCAATTCTTTGGCACTCAGCCTTCTTCACAGTCTAACTCTCACATCCATACATGACCACAGGAAAAACCATAGCCTTGACTAGAAGGACCTTAGTCGGCAAAGTAATGTCTCTGCTTTTGAATATACTATCTAGGTTGGTCATAACTTTTCTTCCAAGGAGTAAGCGTCTTTTAATTTCATGGCTGCAATCACCATCTGCAGTGATTTTGGAGCCCAAAAAAATAAAGTCTGACACTGTTTCCACTATTTCTCCATCTATTTCCCATGGAGTGATGGGACTGGATGCCATGATCTTCGTTTTCTGAATGTTGAGTTTTAAGCCAACTTTTTTCACTCTTGTCTTTTACTTTCATCAAGAGGCTTTTTAGTTCCTCTTCACTTTCTGCCATAAGGGTGGTGTCATCTGCATATCTGAGGTTATTGAGATTTCTCCTGGCAATCTTGATTCCAGCTTGTGTTTCTTCCAGCCCAGCGTTTCTCATGATGTACTCTGCATAGAAGTTAAATAAGCAGGGTGACAATATACAGCCTTGACGTACTGCTTTTCTATTTGGAACCAGTCTGTTGTTCCATGTCCAGTTCTAACTGTTGCTTCCTGACCTGCATACAGGTTTCTCAAGAGGCAGGTCAGGTGGTCTGGTATTCCCATCTCTTTCAGAATTTTCCATAGTTTATTGTGATCCACACAGTCAAAGGCTTTGTAAACAGTGCATATATCTTTTCAAATTTTGGGTTTTATCTGGATATATATACCCAGGAGTAGGATTGCTATATTATATGGTAGGTCTATTTTTAGTTTTTTAAGGAGCCTTCATACTGTTCTCTGTAATGGCTCTACCAATTTACATTCCCACCAACAAAGTAGGAGGATTCCCTTTCCTCTACATCCTCTTATTGTTTGTAAGTTTTTTGATGATGGCCATTCTGACCCGTGTGATGTGACACCTCATTGTGGGTTTCATTTGCATTTATTTAAAAATCATTAGTGATGTCATACATGTCTTCACATGTTCTTTGGCCATTTGTATGTCTTCTTTAGATAAATGTCTTTTCAGGCCATCTGCCCATTTTTGACTAAGTTGTTTGTGGTTTTAATATTCAGCTGAATAAGCAGTAAAGCTGCTTTTGTGAGCTTGGATATTGGGCCCTGATGGCAAAATCATTATTTTCCCCTTGTGAAAGCTAGAGAGTTGCAGCTTCAAACCTGCCTCTGGTTCATTTATCTTTTCATTACAATAAAAAGTTTGGTCAAGCATTTGAGTTTTCTGAAAGAAACAGTCTGCTTGTCCCTACTTGCTGGGAAGTCAACTGACAGTACAGTTTCAGCTAATCAGGGTGACAACCTATATGGAAGTCAACACTCATAGAACACTTTCCCAAGACATGTTTACTCATGAAAGGGTGCAGTGTGTCCTATGTGTGTCTTCTACACTGCTCAGAAACTGCAGGGCCAGATGGCAAAAGCAGTGTTTTCCCACTTTGAGGCTAGAAAGTCGCAGACTCAAACCTGCTCAAAAAATATTCTGGTTCTTTTATCTCTTGATGTCAACAACAACTTTTGTCTGTATCTGAGTTTTCTGAATGAAACAGGCCACTTGCCACTCCTTGCTGGGGTCTTCACATAATAGAGTTTGGCCTAATCAGGGTAACAACAGGTGTGACAGTCAACACTCACAGAATACTCTCTCCATACACCTTTACTCATGAAAGTGTGTAGTGTGTCCTAGGTGTGTGATTTACACTGCTTGGAAACTGTAAGGTAAGTAAGGTAAGTTGTTTTTGAGAGCCTGGGTACCAGGCCCTGATGGTAAAAGCACTATTTTCTCCCTGTGAGAGCTAGAGAGTTGCAGTTTCAAACCTGCAAGAAAAGCAGTCTTGATCATTTATATTAATTACAGCAAAATCTTTGGTCAAGCATTTGAGTTTTATGAAAGTAACAGGCTGCTTGTCACTGCTTGCTGGGAAGACATAGATAGTATGGTTTTGCCTAATCAGGGTAACAGTAGGTATGGCAGTCAACACTGAAAGAACACTCCCCCCAGATATCTTTACTCATAAAATGGTGCAGTGTGTCCTAGGTGTATCTTATACACTGCTCAGAAACTGCAGGGAAAGCTGCTTTTGTAAGCCTGAATCTTACGGACTGACAGTAAATTCAGTATTTTCCACTTGTGAAAGCTAAATAGTTGCGGCCTCAAATCTGCCTTGAAAAAAACCTCTGGTTCCTTTATTTCTTCATTGCAGTGACAACTTTGGTCAGCCTTTGAATTTTTTGAGTGAAATGGACTGCTTGCCATTCCTTGCTGTGAAGTCATCACACAGTACAGTTGACTTAATCAGGTTAACAGAGGGTATGGCAGTCAAAACTCACAGAACTCTTGGCTCAGACACTTTTCCTCATGGAAGGGTGCAGTGTGTCCTAGTTGTGTCTTTTACACTGCTCAGAAACTGCAGGGAAAGCTGTCTTTGTGAGCTTGGTTATGGGAGCCTGATGGCAAAAGCAGTATATTTCACCGGTGAAAGTCTGAGAGTTCCAGCCTCAAACCCACCAGAAAAGCACTCTGCTTCATTTATCTCTTTATTACAACAAAAACTCTGGTCAATCATTTGAGTTTTCTGAAAGAAACAGGCTGCTTGCCAGTAGTTGCTGGGAAGTCTTCAGAAAGTTCAATTTTGCATAATACGGTAATAAATTGTATGACAGTCAACATTTACAGAACATTCTTTCCAGACATCTTTACTCATGAAAGGGTGCAGTGTGTCCTAGTTGTGTCTTTTACACTACTCAGAAGCTGCAGGGAAAGCTGATTTTGTAAGCCTGGATATTGGGGCCTGATGGCAAAAGCAGTACTTTTTTCCTGTGAAAGCTAGAGTTGCAGCCTGAAACCAGACAGGAAAACACTCAAGACCATTTATCTCTTCTTTATAGCAAAAGCATTATTTTACCCCTGTGATGGCTAGAGAGGGCAGGCCACAAGACCACCAGAAATACACTCTGGATATTTATCTCTTCATTGGAGCAAAAAATTTGGTCAAGCATCTGAGTATTCGGAAAGAAATAGGCTGCTTGCTACTATATGCTTGTAATGCAGTTTCACCTAATCAGGGTAACAACAGGTATGGAAGTCAGCACACACAGAACACTCTCCTCAGACATCTTTAACTCATGAAAGAGTGCAGTGTGTCCTAGCTGTGTCTTTTACACTTCTCGGAAACTGCGGGGAAAGCTGCTTTTGTTAGCCTGGATATGGGGGCCTGATGCCAAATGCAGTATTTTCTCCCTTTAAAAACAAGAGAGGGTTTCAGCCTCAAACCTGCCAGAACACCACTCTGGATCATTTCTCTTCATTACAGCAAAACCTTTGGTCAAGCAATTTTGTTTTATGAAAGAAACAAGCTTTTTGCCACTCTTTGCTGAGAAGTCATCACACAGTACAGTTTGGCCTAATTAGGATAATGATGTATGGCATCAACATATACTAAACATTCTTCCCAGACATCTTTTCTCATGGGAGGGTGCAATATGTCCTAGGTGTGTTTTTCACACGGCTCAGAAACTTCAGGGTAAGATGCTTTTTTTGAGCCTGAATATTGGGGCCTGATGGCAAAAGCCATACTTTACCCTGTGAGAGCTAGAAAGGTCAGCCTCAAACCTGTCAGAAATACACTCTGGATCATTTATCTCTTCATTGAAGCAAAAAATTTAGTCAAGCATATAAGTATTCTGAAAGAAACAGGATGCGTGCCACTATTTGCTAGGATGTCATCAGACGGTATAATTTCGCTTGATTAGGGTAATAACAGATATAACAGTCCCCACTCACAAAAAACTCTACTCAGACATCTTTACTCATGAAAGGGGCAGTGTGTCTTGCTGTGTCTTTTACACTGCTCAGAATCTGCAGGGAAAGTTGCATTGTTGGGCCTGTATATTTGTGCCAGATGACAAAAGCAGTGTTTCCCCCCCCTGTGAAAATTAAACAGTTCCAACCTCAAAACTGCCAGAAAAACCCTCTGGATCATTTACATTACAGCAAAAACTTTGGTTGAGCTTTTGAGTTTTTTGAAAGAAACAGGCTCCTTGCCACCCTTTGCTGGGAATTTATCAGATATCACAGTTTTTTGGTCTAATCAGGGTAACAACAGGTAAGGCAGTCAACACACAAAGAACACTCTCCTGAAACATCTCTTCTCATGAAAGTGAGCAGTGTGTCCTAAGTGTGTCTTTGACACTACTTGGAAACTTCAGGAAAGTCACTTTTGTGATCCTGGGTACTGTGCTTGATGGCAAAAGTGTTTTTATTTTCTCCCTGGGAAAGCAAGAAATTTGCGACCTCAGACTCCCCGAAGAACACTCTGTTTCATTTATCTCTTCATTGAAGTTAAAAATTTGGTCAAGTAAGTGAATTTTCTGAAACAGGATGCTTTCTACTATTTTCTGGGAAGTTATCAGATAGTACAGTTTGGCCTAATAAGGATAATAACAGATATGGTAGTCAATACTCACAAAACACTCTCCCTAGACATCTTTACTCATGAAAGGGTGCGGTGTGTTCTAGGTGTGTCTTTGTACACTGCTAAGAAACTGCAGAGAAAGTTGCTTTAGTGAGCCTAGATCTTGGGGTCAGATGGCAAAAGCAGTATTTTACCTGCGGAAGCTGGATAGTTGAGGCCTACCCTGAAAAACAGTCTGGTTCTTT